>NW_026015710.1:0-56676 GCF_020379485.1 Brassica napus
AGAGGAAAAGGGACCAGGCTGAAGAGGGTAAAACCTCAAGTGGTAGGTCTGTGTGTCCAAGTGTGCCGACACCATGGAGGTGAATGTTGGAGAGCAATGGGAGCTTGTCTTTCGATGTGGTAAGATGGATCACCAGCTCGGGACTGTCCTAGACGGAGCAATGAGCTGGTGGTGATACCAGGACTTTTGCACTACTGTGGAAAGAAGGGACATCTCCGTAAGGATTGTCCAAGTAGCAGCCGGCGAGCAAGGGCCCGTGGTGAGGGCAACAGCCAGCCAGAACCGCGGTCAACCTCTGCACCCCGCGTCTATGAGCTGTCCAAGGATGAGGACAAGGCTGGACCATTCCTCTCGCGATCACTGGTAATGTGTCTGATCTTATTCTTTCCAATTCAGTAGAATTGCATGGTATGGAACCTAGGACGGTTAGATACTTAGTTTGGGTCATGTGTAGGGACCCTAAGTATTGGTGGTGTGGAAACACATGTACTTTTCGATACTGGAGCTACCATAGTTTTGTGAGTCCAGGGATGCTCGGAAAGGGGTTGTTCCAGTTGGGAACGGGGGATTGTCCTGGGGTAGTGATGCGGCCGGTGGGCAAGTGATGCATTCGCTAGGGGTGATTCAGGACGTCCCCAGTAATGATCCAGGACAGGGTCAATCCTGTGGATCTTGTGGTAGTCCACCTAAAGAATCACGAGGTGTCTTGGGTATGGACTGGCTTGGAAAGTATCGGGCCACTCTTGACTGTCACGGGGGCGTGTGCTTTTTGAGAGTGGGTGTGGGGCTCCGATCAGGTTCCAAGGTATACGTCCGATCTCTGGATGCTTGGTGGTGTCAGCTATCCATGTTGAGAGGATGAGGAGGAAGGTTGTGAGGCTTATCTGGCCACAATCGCCACTAAGGAGGTCGTAGGGGGTGGTGACCCGGAGGGAATACCGCTGGTTGGTGAGTTCCAGGATGTGTTTAGGGCGCGACAAGGGCAGTTCCCCCTGATAGGTTGGATCCATTCATAATAGAACTCGAACCAGGGACGGCCCCATTATCCAAAAGTCCCTACAGAATGGCTCCTGCCGAGATGGCCGAGCTTAAGAAGCAACTTGAAGAGTTGCTGGATAAGGGTTTCATACGCCTAGTGTGTCACCCTGGGGAGCACCAGTCCTCTTTGTGAAGAAGAAGGATGGTAGCTTCAGATTGTGTATTGACTATCGAGGTTAAACCGGGTGACTGTGAAGAACAAGTACCCATTGCCTCGGATAGATGAGTTGTTGGATCAGCTCAAGGGTGCAAAATGGTTTCAAAATCGATTTGGCTTCAGGGTATCATCAGATTCCCATTGAACCAAATGATTAAGGAAGACAGCCTTCCGAACCAGGGTATGGCCACTATGAGTTTGTGGTCATGCCATTTGGATTAACCAATGCACCAGCAGCTTTCATGAAGATGATGAACAGCATATTCAGGGATTCCCTGGATGAGTTTGTAATCATCTCATTGATGATATCTTGGTCTACTCCAAGACCAAAGAGATCATGAGAGACATCTAAGAGCAGTGTTGGGACGATTGAGGGAACAACAGCTCTAGCCAAATTGAGCAAGTGCAGTTTTTTGGCAAAGAAGTGTTGGGTTCCTGGTCACATTGTCCGACCAAGGTGTCTCCGTGGACCCGGAAAAGATTAAGGCCATACAAGAATGGCCTAGACCTAAGAGTGCAACTGAAGTCAGGAGCTTTCTAGGTCTGGCCGGTTATTACAGGAAGTTTTCAAGGGGTTTGCCAGCTTGGCTCAACCTATGACACAACTGACTGGGAAAGACGTGAGGTTTGTATGGTCTGAGAAATGTGAGGATGTTTCTCTGCACTTAAGCAATGTGGACAAGTGCACCGTTTGGTGTTGCCAGAGGCAGACCAACCATATGTGGTTTACACAGACGCCTCCATAACCGGATTAGGATGTGTATTAACCCAACATGGGAAGGTCATCGCTTATGCCTCTAGGCAGTTGAGGAAGCATGAGGGGAACTATCCAACCCACGACCTTGAGATGGCCGCAGTGGTGTTCGCCCTCAAGATATGGCGATCATACTTGTATGGTGCCAAGGTTCATTTTTGACCGACCACAAGAGTCTCAAGTATATATTCACTCAACCTGAGTTGAATTTGAGGCAAAGGAGATGGATGGAGTTCGTGGCCGATTATGATCTGGATATTGCTTACCATCCAGGTAAAGCAAAACCTTGGCCGATGCCTTAAGCCGTAGGAGAGCTGAGGTATCAGCCGAGAGGGAAGCAGAGGTGCTGGAAGGGATGGTTAGGAATCATGCATTTAAACACACTGGCCAGCGAGGACGAGCCGGTGTTTAGAAGCAGTGAACCAGGCTGATCTCCTTACCAGGATCAGGCAAGCACAAAGCTTGGATGAGAACCTCCAGAAGGTTGCTCTGAATGATAAAACCGAGTACCAGGTTGCGAGTGATGGTACGATTTTGGTCCATGGGAGGATCAGTGTTCCGAATGTAAGGGAACTAAAGGAAGAGATTATGAGTCAGTCTCATAAGTCTAAGTTCTCTCTGTGCACCCGGACTGAACAAGATGTACAAGGATATCAAGAGGTACTCATTGGATCCGTATGAAGACGGATGTGGCCGAGTGGGTGGCTAAGTGTCCTACTTGCCAACTCGTCAAGGCTGAGCACCCAAGTACCCAGTGGATTACTCCAGAATCTACCTATTCCAGAATGGAAGTGGGATCACACACCATGGACTTTTGTGTCAGGTTTCCCATGACCAGGAATAGAAAGGATTCGGTTGGGTAGTGGTGGATCGTCTGACCAAGTCAGCTCTGTTCATATACCAATCAAGAAGACTGATGGTGTGGAGCCCTTGGTACAGATTTACATGGATCAGGTGGTACGCCTGCATGGTGTACCAGCCAGTATTGTGTCGGATAGGGACCCTCGGTTCACTTCTTATTTCTGGAAGGAAGCTTTCCAAAAGGCCTGGGAACAAGAGTGCACATGAGCACAGCCTATCACCCCCAACGGATGGTCAGTCTGAAAGAACCATCCAGACGTTGGAAGACATGTTTAAGGGCTTGTGTCTTGGACTGGGGAAATTCCTGGGAAAGACACTTGCCATTGGTAGAGTTTGCTTACAACAACAGCTTCCATACCAGTATTGGGATGTCGCCCTACGAAGCTTTGTACGGACGCCCTGCAGGACACCATTATGCTGGACCAAGTGGGGGAGCGCAGCATGATAGGACCTGAGATAGTGGAGGAGACCACGGAGAAGATAAGTTCATCCGTGACAAGATGAAGGAGGCACAGGACCGTCACAAGTCTTATGCGGATAAGAAAAGGAAACATGTTGAGTTTGAGGTGGACGACATGGTCTACCTCAAGATGATTACTTTCAGAGGTCGGAAAAGGGTTTCTGGCCGAGGGAAGTTGGATCCAAGGTACTTGGGTCCATTCCGGATCATTGAGAGAGTTGGTTCGGTGGCTTACAAGCTTAACCTACCACTGAGATGGAAGCATTTCATAATGTATTCCATGTGTCTCAATTGAGAAAATGTCTTTCAGATCAAGACATTGTGATACCGAAATTCCATCTGATCTAGGCACGAACCTCACCTTGGAGACAAGGCCGGTTCGGATTGTAGACAGGATGGAAAAAGCAATGAGGAACAAGACCATTCAAATGGTCAAAGTCGTGTGGGAATGCAGTGGGCAAGAACAAGTCACTTGGGAAACCGAGATGAGAATGAAAGCTGACTATCCAGAGTGGTATGGTCAGTTTATGATGGAGACAAGTCTAGACTGGGATTCGAGGACGAATCCATCTCAAGTGGGGGAGACTTGTCATGTCCCTGATTCTAGATAGAGCCTTCGGGCACAGCCATGGTACGGGGAGACGTGCTAGTCAGGTCGTAAGACCTAAAGACAAGCGTATCATGGCTGGAATGGATGGTTAAGTGCATCAGTATGCTGAGACTTGACCAGAATCGGATGGAGACAAGGAAATAAGAGCTGGATGAGTTCTAAGGCAGCTGGACGATGATGGGAAGCAGCTCAGTCAGCTAGGACAAGCTTAGTGTAGCTCACACTAGCTTGGGTCAGCTCCAGTAGCTGGATCACTAGCTCCCTCAGCTGGGGAAGCTGGCACTCAGCTCAACTCAGCTGGGTGGAGTGTTATGGTCCGGGCCAGTGTTGCCGGTCCATGGGCGGTCAAGGGTCCGGCTGGGTTTGGCTGAACCACTAAGGGCCTATGGGTCTTTATTGGGTCCGTGGGTCTTGGTGGATGTACTTGGGATGCAGATTGAGGCATTGGGCCTATTTCCAGACAGCCCACACGCCAAAGGGAGCAGTTGGACGGTTGATGGGCGAAAAGGTGGGAATTGGGCAGTTTGTGTCTTTTCCCTTCCAACCGGTTGCAACTGTCCGCCCAGGCAGTTATTGGCCGACCTTTCTCTATAATACAGACACTTGGGTGTCGAAAATGGCATCAAATTCCTGAGGGAAAACTCTGCCAAAATCGTGACAGAAAGAAAGAGAGAAGAGAGAAGAAGGCCGGCCAAACCGAGACTGTGGGTGGTGGTGATCGGACTCCGACCAGAAGTTGGTCTGTGGGAAGAGGAGAGCATTCGGTGATGGCAACCAGAGGCAAGGAGAAGGATCTGGAGAAGGGCTTGAGCACTCCTGAGCGCACGCCCAAGGTGAGTGGGATGGACCGAACCATCCTACCATGGCCGCGGTGGAATTCCGTGTAGGCTGTGGTCGGATTGGTTGGACCAGACCCATCTCTTCCTTTTCCCTTACTATTCTACTTCATCTCTTTTATGTTCTGAATGTGTTGGATGATTCAGACACGTTCTGACTGAGCCATGGTCTTGGTCGGTACCCAGAAACCCTCCATGGCCTTGGTTGGGCTGGTGTGTTGAGATCTCATAGTTCCTGAAGGGATTATTGGGATCCGACCATGGATTGTTCTTAGTGATGATTTATCATGAATTATCATGGTTTCTAATTGGATTATCAGTCCGATTTGATGGTGGTCAGTTATGGCCGGTTTAGTGGAATTTGGCCGAGTTCTAGGTGAAGGAGGCCGGTTCTGTCTAATCTGATTGTGGATTCTTCTTAGTTGGGAATTATCAGTAATTGTCATGAATTTTATTTAGTTTTTGGAGATGTATTAAAAATGGCCAAAATGGGATTTAGCCTTGGTCGTTTGTGGTTCAGTGTGATTGATGGGTTAGATCACATTGGATCAGTCTGGCCGTGTGTTAAATGATTGTTTGGGATGTCTTAGTTGATGTCCTGAGTATGGCCGAGTGCTTTGTTGACTGATCGGTTAGCTTAGAGAACTTAGTTTAAGGGAACCAAACCATGCAATGTTAGATGAGCTTACTAGGGTATCGTTTGTTATGTACTTATGTTGTGTGTTGTGTGTGTGTTGTGGTTTCAGGATCGGACCAGGACCGTGGCAAGGCCAAGGAACCGTGAGGACCTAGCTGTGGATGGATGTGTGGGTTATGGATAGTATTGTATTATGACTTATGACTTAGCCTATTGTGCAACTGACTGATTGTATGGATCACATGTTTATATTTATACAATGAATGTTTTCTCTTGTCTATCTGGTCGTGCATTGATTGAATGAACCTCAAGATTTCGAAAATGACTTAGTGAATATGGAACTTTAAAACTGATGGAACTTAGAAACATGGTTTAGGTAAGGCACGGACCTAGTGGGACCTAAGGGTCAGGTTCGGGTCTTACACACAAGACATCCGTGTGTGTCCGTGTGTGTCCGTGTGTGTGCGTGGGTGTCCGCCAGCACACACAGGACGTCCGTGGCTGTCTGTCAGCACACACAGGACATCCGTGTGTGCCGTCAGCCCTACACCAGGACGTCTGTGTGTGGCCCGTGTGTCCGTGTGTTCGGTCAGCACACCAAACATGGTTAAAGCTATTTTCTGGTAAATTTTCATGATTTTCTTTTGCTTCTAACCACGTCTTTGCATGCTACAAAGTTCGGGTTTCGTGGTCTAAACGGATGTCTACAGCAACTTTTGATCAACACTTGACATCCTAAACTCTATGTTGACATATTTTTGATGTTTCCTTTTAGAAAACTTTCTTCAAAAATATTAATTTTTGAATTTTTGGCTTCTCGGGTGATTTTGTCTGTCTGTGGGTGATTTTGGCCCATGTGGGCTACATGTTTCAGTACACAAGGACGTCCGTGTGGGTCCCGTCAGCACACACAAGACCTCCGTGGCTGTCCGTGTGTGTCTGGTGTGTCCGTCAGCACACACAGGACGTCCGTGGCCGTCCATCAGTACACATATCAGCACGTTGTCCTTGGAATCAGCACGCTGACCCTTCCCGTGGACTGTTCGGGTGATTTTGGCCCACGTGGGCTGGCCGTTCAGCAAAACAAGACGTCCGTGTGTCCGTCAGCACACACAGGACGTCAGTGGCTGTCCGTGTTTGTCCGTGTGTATCCGTCAGCACACACAGGACTCCATGGCTGTCCATCAGCACGTTGGTCCTTGGACTCAGCATGCTGACCCTTCCCGTGGACTGTTCGGGTGATTTTGGCCCACGTGGGCTGTCTGTTCAGTACACACAGGACGTCGTGGGTGTCCGCCAGCACACACAGGACGTCCGCGGCTTTCGTGTTTGTCTGTGTGTTTCTGTCAGCACACATAGGACGTCCATGGTTTCCCATCAGTACACATATCAGCACGCTGGCCCTTCCCGTGGACTGTTTGGGTGATTTTGGCCCACGTGGGCTGTCTGTTCTGTACACACAGGACATCCTGGCTGTCCGAGTGTGTGTGTGGGTGTCCCCAGCAACACCACAGGACAACCGTGGCTGTCCGTGGCTGTCTGTCAGCACACACATGACGTCCGTGGGTTGTCCATCAGCACACACAGGAAGTCTGTGTGTGTCCGTCAGAACACACAGGACGTCCGTGGCTTTCCGTGTGTGTCCCACGTGTGTCCGTCAGCACACACAGGACGTCCGTGGCTGTCCATCAGTACACATATCAGCACGTTGGTCCGTGGACTCACACGCTGACCCTTCCCGTGGACTGTTCGGGTGATTTTGGCCCATGTGGGCTGTCTGTTCAGTACACACAGGACGTCCGTGGCTGTCCATCAGGCACATATCAGCACGTTGGTCTTGGAGTCAGCATGCTGGCCCTTCCCGTGGACGGTTTGGTTTATTGTGCCCACGTGGGCTGTCTGTTCAGTACACACAGGACGTCCGTGGGTGTCCGCCAGCAGATACAGGACATCTGTGGCTGTCCCGTCAGCACACACAGACAATCCGTGGCTGTCTGTGTGTGTCCGTGTGTGTGCGGGTTGTCCGCCACCACACACAGGACGTCCGTGGCTGTCCGTGGCTGTCTGTCAGCACACACAGGACGTCTGTGTGTGTCCGTTAGCATACACAGGACGTCCGTGTGTGTCGGTCAGCACACACAGACATGGTTAAAGCTATTTTCTGGTAAATTTTCATGATTTTCTTTTGCTTCTAACCATGTCGTTTGCATGCTACAAAGTTCGGGGTTTCGTGGTCTAAACGGATGTCTACAGCAACTTTGATCAACACTTTACATCCTAAACTATTTGTTTACATATTAATTTTTGAATTTTTGCTTCTCGGGTGATTTTGGCTGTCTTGGGTGATTTTTGGCCCATGTGGGCAACATTTCAGTACACACAGAACGTCCGTTGTGTCCGTCAGCACACACAAGACCTTCGTGGCTGTCCGTGGTGGGTCCTTCAGCACACACAGAACGTCCGTGGCTGTCCATCAGTACACATATCAGCACACTGGTCCTTGGACTCAGCACGCTGGCCCTTCCCGTGGACTATTTGGATGATTTTGGCCCATGTAGGCTGTCTGTTCAGTACACACAGGACATCTGTGCGTGTCCGCCAGCACACACAGGATATCCGTGGCTGTCCGTCAGCACACACAACATCCGTGGCAGTCCGTGTGTGTCCGTGTGTGTGCGTGGGTGTCCGCCAGCACACACAGGACGTCCGTGGCTGTCTGTCAGCACACACAGGACATCCGTGTGTGTCCGTCAGCCTACACAGGACGTCTGTGTGTGTCCGTGTGTCCGTGTGTGTCGGTCAGCACACACAAACATGGTTAAAGCTATTTTCTGGTAAATTTTCATGATTTTCTTTTGCTTCTAACCACGTCTTTTGCATGCTACAAAGTTCAGGGTTTCGTGGTCTAACGGATGTCTACAGCAACTTTTGATCAACACTTGACATCCTAACTCTATGTTGACCTATTTTTGATGTTTCCTTTTAGAAAACTTCTTCAAAAATATTAATTTTTGAATTTTTGGCTTCTCGGGTGATTTTGTCTGTTTGTGGGTTTTTGGCCCATGTGGGCTACATGTTCAGTACACACAGGACGTCCGTGTGGGTCCGTCTGCACACACAAGACCTCCGTGGCTGTCCGTGTGTGTCTGTGTGTCCGTCAGAACACACAGGACGTCCGTGGCCGTCCATCAGTACACATATCAGCACGTTGGTCCTTGGAATCAGCACGCTGACCCTTCCCGTGGACTGTTCGGGTGATTTTGGCCTACGTGGGCTGGCCGTTCAGCAAACACAAGACGTCCGTGTGTGTCCGTCAGCACACACGGACGTCAGTGGCTGTCCGTGTTTGTCCGTGTGTATCCGTCAGCAACACAGGACGTCCATGGCTGTCCATCAGCACGTTGGTCCTTGAACTCAGCATGCTGACCCTCCCGTGGACTGTTCGGGTGATTTTGGCCCACGGGGCTGGCTGGTCAGTACACACAGGACGTCCGTGGGTGTCCGCCAGCACACACAGGACGTCCGCAGCTTTTCGTGTTTGTCTGTGTGTTTTCTTTCAGCACACATAGGACGTCCATGGTTGTCCATCAGTACACATATCAGCACGCTGGCCCTTCCCGTGGACTGTTTGGGTGATTTTGGCCCATGTAGGCTGTCTGTTCAGTACACACAGGACGTCCGTGGGTGTCCGCCAGCACACACAGGACGTCTGTGGCTGTCCGTGTGTGTCCGTGTGTGTTTCGTCTGTGTTCATCAGCGCACACACGACGTCCGTGGCTGTCCAGCAGTACACATATCAGCACGTTGGTCCTTGGACTCAGCATGCTGGCCCTTCCCGTCGACTGTTTGGTGTTTGTGGCCCACGAGGGCTGTCTGTTCAGTACACACAGGACGTCTGTGGGTGTCCGCCAGCACACACATGTTGTAGGCACAGGGGGTAACCCACGAATTGATAAAAATGGTGGAACCAAGCTTAAATCGGATCGACCAGAGATGTGGCCGATTGGTCGATATGGCCGGATTATGACTGATAACCTGAAACAAAGGGAATTAAATGATATGAAGGTATGATATGAATAAAACAAGAACAATAAACAAAAGAAAGGGAGATATGGCGGAATCAGGCTGCTGGATGTGTATCACTCTCAGCCTGATCAAATGATGGCTTGAAGTGGATTTGCAGAGGAAGGTTTGATTGAATCTCTCATCTGATGGAATGATGGATCGAAGTGATTGACTCTCTCAATCGGTGTACTGAGATTGTTTGATTTGCACAAACAAACTAGACTCACGAAATCAATAAGACAACAAAGAATCTCTCTTTGAATCCTAAAGACCGATATTTTATACAAAGAACAACTTTGATAAACTGAATAAACTTTCTATTAACTTGGTGATTAAGGGTTCTTCTTTACAACTGGACGTCTAGGAGCTTATATAAGGCTCAGAGACAAGGTCCTAACGTTCTAAAACAAATAGAAAAGGAAACAAATCAAAACTAAGAAAGAAATCGAAAACTAGCCGTTGGAGCCTTTTGTGGGATTTTGGCTCCAAGTAAAGAATCTGATCTTTCTTGAACCTGGATGGTTTAAGGGGATAAGTAAGCTTCCTGGGAACCTTCTTGACTGCTTGGAATGTGCTGAGGTCGTGCCTAAACTGAAGAGGAAAGAGCTGTTGGACATAATGTCGGTTTGCTCCAAATAAGGCAGGTTTGAGTAAGTGAGGATCCTCCTGATCCAATGGCTGCTGGTGCATGGTATGGGACTTGTACAACTCCTCTTGACCGTGTATGATGTCTCCTGATTGGTTGAAATGATCTCCTGGTCGCCAATGTCTGGTTTGAAGCTGATTGAACCGGCTAGCTTCCAATTGAGGCAAGTGTAGAACTGGTTTGGCCGGATTTGGAGATTGGATCATAACTTCATAATTCCGTGACCATTTCTCCTGATATTGGGCTTTTTGGAAAGATGAGAGATCCCTCTTGAATCCTATGATGGGCTTTGGTTCAGGCCGCTCCTTCCTTGGACTTGAATCTGCTTCTAAAGTAGGGTACTCGCAGCACACACAGGACATCCGTGGCTGTCCGTCAGCACACACAAGAAATCCGTGCAGTCCGTGTGTGTCCGTGTGTGTGCGTGGGTGTCCTCCAGTACACACAGGACGTCTGTGGCTGTCCGTGGCTGTCTGTCAGCACACACAGGACGTCCGTGTGTGTCCGTCAGCCTACACAGGACGTCCGTGTGTGTCCGTGTGTCCGTATGTGTCAGTCAGCACACACAAACATGGTTAAAGCTATTTTCTGGTAAATTTTCATGATTTTCTTTTGTTTCTAACCACGTCTTTTGCATGCTACAAAGTTCAGGGTTTCGTGGTCTAAACGGATGTCTACAGCAACTTTTGATCAACACTTGCTAAACTCTTTGTTGACATTTTTTGATGTTTCCTTTTAGAAAACTTTCTTCAAAAATACTCCCTCCGTTCCTAAAATATGTATGTTCTGGAAAAAAAATTTGTTTTAAAAAGATACATTTTTTACTTTTTCAATGTATGATTTTATGAAAAATTGTAAGTTTCAAAAAAATTAATGGTGTTTTTTGAATTTCTATTGGCTTAAAGTTATGGAAAATTGTTATTCACAAAAAACAATGCATATTTAATGAGTTTTCTTAATATATGTGAAGAATCTAGAATATGCATCTTTAAAAAACAGAGGGAGTATAAGTTTTTGAATTTTTGGCTTTTCGGGTGATTTTGGCTGTCTGTGGGTGATTTTGGCACATGTGGGCTACATGTTCAGTACACACAGGACGTCCGTGTGTGTCTGTCAGCACACAGAAGACCTCCGTGGCTGTCCGGGTGTGTCTGTGTGTGTCCGTCAGCACACACAGGACGTCCATGGCTGTCCATCAGTACACATATCAGCACGTTGGTCCTTGGAATCAGCACGCTTACCCTTCCCGTGGACTGTTCGGGTGATTTTGGCCCACGTGGGCTGGCTGTTCAGCACACAGAAGACGTCCGTGTGTGTCCGTCAGCACACACAGGACGTCCGTGGCTGTCCATCAGCACGTTGGTGCTTGGACTCAGCACGCTGACCCTTCCCGTGGACTGTTCGGGTGATTTTGGCCAACGTGGGCTGTCTGTTCAGTACACACAGGGCGGACAACCACGGAACGTCCGTGGATTTTCGTGTTTGTCTGTGTGTTTCTGTCAGCACACATAGGACGTCCATGGTTGTCCATCAGTACACATATCAGCACGTTGGTCCTTGGACACAGCACGCTGGCCCTTCCCGTGGACTGTTTGGGTGATTTTGGCCCACGTGGGCTGTCTGTTCTGTACATACAGGACGTCTGTGGCTGTCCGAGTGTGTGTGTGGGTGTCCGCCAGCATACACAGGCCGTCTGTGGCTGTCCGTGGCGGTCCGTCAGCACACACATGACATCCGTGGGTGTCCATCAACACACACAAGACGTCCGTGTGTGTCCATGTGTGTCCGTCAGCACACACAGGACGTCCGTGGCTGTCCATCAGTACACATATCAGCATGTTGGTCTGTGGACTCAGCACGCTGACCCTTCCCGTGGACTGTTCGGGTGATTTTGGCCCACGTGGGCTGTCTGTTCAGTACACACAGGTCCGTGGGTGTCCGCCAGCACACACAGGACGACTGTGGCTGTTCAAGTTTGTCCGTGTGTGTCCGTCTGTATCGGACAGCGCACACAGGACGTCCGTGGCTGTCCATCAGTACACATATCAGCACGTTGGTCCTTGGACTCAGTATGCTGGCCCTTCCCGTGGACTGTTTGGGTGATTGTGGCCCACGTGGGCTGTCTGTTCAGTACACACAGGACGTCCGTAGGTGTCCGCCAGCACACACAGAACGTCCGTGGCTGTCTGTCAGCATACACAAGACATCCGTGGCTGTCCGTGTGTGTCTGTGTGTGTGCGTGGGTGTCCGCCAGTACACACAGGACGTCCGTGGCTGTCCGTGGCTGTCTGTCAGCACACATAGGACGTTCGTGTGTGTCCGTCAGCCTACACAGGACGTCCGTGTGTGTCCGTGTGTCCGTTTGTGTTCGTCAGCACACACATGACGTCCGTGTGTGTCCGTGTGTGTTTGTCAGCACACACATGACGTCCGTGGCTGTCCGTGTGTGTCAATTTGTGTCCGTCAGGACACACAGGACGTCCGTGGCTGTCCATCAGTACACATAGGACGTCCATGTGTGTCCATCAGCACACACAGGACGTCCGTGGCTGTCCATCAGTACACATATAAGCACATTGGTCCTTGGACTCAGCACGCTGACCCTTCCCGTGGACTGTTCGGGTGATTTTTGCCCACGTGGGCTGTCTGTTCAGTACACATAGGACGTCCGTAGGTGTCTGCCAGCACACACAGGACGTCAGTGGCTGTCCGTGTGTGTCCGTGTGTTTTCGTCTGTGTTCGTCAGCGCACACAGAACGTCCGTGGCTGTCCATCAGTACACATATCAGCACGTTGGTCCTTGGACTCAGCATGCTCGCCCTTCCCGTGGACTGTTTGGGTGATTGTGGCCCACGAGGGCTGTCTGTTCAGTACACACAGGACATCTGTGCGTGTCCGCCAGCACACACAGGACATCCGTGGCTGTCCGTCAGCACACACAAGACATCCGTGGCAGTCCGTGTGTATCCGTGTGTATGCGTGGGTGTCCGCCAGCACACACAGGACGTCCGTGGCTGTCTGTCAGCACACACAGGACATCCGTGTGTCCGTCAGCCTACACAGGACGTCCGTGTGTGTCGGTCAGCACACACAAACATGATTAAAGCTATTTTCTGGTAAATTTTCATGATTTTCTTTTGCTTCTAACCATGTCTTTTGCATGCTACAAAGTTCAGGGTTTCGTGGTCTAAACGGATGTCTACAGCAATTTTTGATCAACACTTGACATCCTAAACTCTTTGTTGACATATTTTTGATGTTTCCTTTTAGAAAACTTTCTTCAAAAATATTAATTTTTGAATTTTTGGCTTCTCGGGTGATTTTGGCTGTCTGTGGGTGATTTTGGCCCATGTAGGCTACATGTTCAGTACAGACAGGACGTCCGTGTGTGTCTGTCAGCACACACAAGACCTCCGTGGCTGTCCGTGTGTGTCTGTGTGTGTCCGTCAGCACACACAGGACCTCTGTGACTGTCCATCAGTACACATATCAGCACGTTGGTCCTTGGACTCAGCACGCTGACCCTTCCCGTGGACTGTTCGGGTGATTTTGGCCCACGTGGGCTGTCTGTTCAGTACACACAAGACGTCTGTGGGTGTCCGCCAGCACACACAGGACGTCCGTGGCTTTTCGTGTTTGTCTCTGTGTGTCAGTCAACACACATAGGACGTCCATGGCTGTGCATCAGTACACATATCAGCATGTTGGTCCTTGGACTCAGCACGCTGGCCCTTCCCGTGGACTGTTTGGGTGATTTTGGCCCACGTGGGCTGTCTGTTCTGTACAGACAGGACATCCGTGGCTGTCCGAGTGTGTGTGTGGGTGTCCGCCAGCACACACAGGACAACCGTGGCTGTCCGTGGCTGTCTGTCAGCACACACATGACGTCCGTGGGTGTCCATCAGCACACACAGGAAGTCTGTGTGTGTCCGTCAGAACACACAGGACGTCCGTGGCTTTCCGTGTGTGTCCACGTGTGTCCGTCAGCACACACAGGACGTCCGTGGCTGTCCATCAGTACACATATCAGCACGTTGGTCCGTGGACTCAGCACGCTGACCCTTCCCGTGGACTGTTCGGGTGATTTTGGCCCATGTGGGCTGTCTGTTCAGTACACACAGGACGTCCGTGGCTGTCCATCAGTGCACATATCAGCACGTTGGTCCTTGGAGTCAGCATGCTGGCCCTTCCCGTGGACTGTTTGGTTTATTGTGGCCCACGTGGGCTGTCTGTTCAGTACACACAGGACGTCCGTGGGTGTCCGCCAGCAGACACAGGACATCTGTGGCTGTCCGTCAGCACACACAAGACATCCGTGGCTGTCTGTGTGTGTCCGTGTGTGTGCGTGGTTGTCCGCCACCACACACAGGACGTCTGTGGCTGTCCGTGGCTGTCTGTCAGCACATACAGGACGTCTGTGTGTGTCCGTTAGCATACACAGGACGTCCGTGTGTGTCGGTCAGCACACACAGACATGGTTAAAGCTATTTTCTGGTAAATTTTCATGATTTTCTTTTGCTTCTAACCATGTCGTTTGCATGCTACAAAGTTCGGGGTTTCGTGGTCTAAACGGATGTCTACAGCAACTTTTGATCAACACTTTACATCCTAAACTATTTGTTTACATATTAATTTTTGAATTTTTGGCTTCTCGGGTGATTTTGGCTGTCTGTGGGTGATTTTTGCCCATGTGGGCAACATGTTCAGTACACACAGAACGTCCGTGTGTGTCCGTCAGCACACACAAGACCTTCGTGGCTGTCCGTGTGGGTCCTTCAGCACACACAGGACGTCCGTGGCTGTCCATCAGTACACATATCAGCACACTGGTCCTTGGACTCAGCACGCTGGCCCTTCCCGTGGACTATTTGGATGATTTTGGCCCATGTAGGCTGTCTGTTCAGTACACACAGGACGTCTGTGGGTGTCCGCCAGCACTCACAGGACGTCAGTGGGTGTCTGTCAGCACACACATGACGTCTGTGGCTGTCCGTGTGTGTCCGTGTGTGTTCGTCAGCACATACAGGACGTCCGTGGCTGTCCATCAGTACACATATCAGCACGTTGGTCCTTGGAATCAGCACGCTGACCCTTCCCGTGGACTGTTCGGGTGATTTTGGCCCACGTGGGCTGGCTGTTCAGCACACACAGGATGTCCGTATGTGTTCGTCAGCACACACATGACGTCCGTGGCTGTCCGTGTGTGTCAATGTTTGTCAGTCAGGACACACAGGACGTCCGTGGCTGTCCATCAGTACACATAGGACGTCCGTGTGTGTCCGTCAGCACACACAGGACGTCCGTGGCTGTCCGTGTGTGTCCATGTGTGTCCATCAGCACACACAGGACGTCCGTGGCTGTCCATCAGTACACATATCAGCACATTGGTCCTTGGACTCAGCACGCTTACCCTTCCCGTGGACTGTTCGGGTGATTTTTGCCCACGTGGGCTGTCTGTTCAGTACACACAAGACGTCTGTGGGTGTCCGCCAGCACACACAGGACGTCTGTGGCTGTCCGTGTGTGTCCGTGTGTTTTCGTCAGTGTTCGTCAGCGCACACAGGACGTCCGTGGCTGTCCATCAGTACACATATCAGCACGTTGGTCCTTGGACTCAGCATGCTGGCCCTTCCCGTGGACTGTTTGGGTGATTGTGGCCCACGAGGGCTCTCTGTTCAGTATACACAGGACATCTGTGCGTATCCGCCAGCACACACAGGATATCCGTGGCTGTCCGTCAGCACACACAAGACATCCGTGTGTGTCCGTGTGTGTCCGTGTGTGTGCGTGGGTGTCCGCCAGCACACACAGGACGTCCGTGGCTGTCTGTCAGCACACACAGGACATCCGTGTGTGCCGTCAGCCTACACAGGACGTCTGTGTGTGTCCGTGTGTCCGTGTGTGTCGGTCAGCACACACAAACATGGTTAAAGCTATTTTCTGGTAAATTTTCATGATTTTCTTTTGCTTCTAACCACGTCTTTTGCATGCTACAAAGTTCAGGGTTTCGTGGTCTAAACGGATGTCTACAGCAACTTTTGATCAACACTTGACATCCTAAACTCTATGTTGACATATTTTTGATGTTTCCTTTTAGAAAACTTTCTTCAAAAATATTAATTTTTGAATTTTTGGCTTCTCGGGTGATTTTGTCTGTCTGTGGGTGATTTTGGCCCATGTGGGCTACATGTTCAGTACACACAGGACGTCCGTGTGGGTCCGTCAGCACACACAAGACCTCCGTGGCTGTCCGTGTGTGTCTGTGTGTGTCCGTCAGCACACACAGGACGTCCGTGGCCGTCCATCAGTACACATATCAGCACGTTGGTCCTTGGAATCAGCACGCTGACCCTTCCCGTGGACTGTTCGGGTGATTTTGGCCCACGTGGGCTGGCCGTTCAGCAAACACAAGACGTCCGTGTGTGTCCGTCAGCACACACAGGACGTCAGTGGCTGTCCGTGTTTGTCCGTGTGTATCCGTCAGCACACACAGGACGTCCATGGCTGTCCATCAGCACGTTGGTCCTTGGACTCAGCATGCTGACCCTTCCCGTGGACTGTTCGGGTGATTTTGGCCCACGTGGGCTGTCTGTTCAGTACACACAGGACGTCCGTGGGTGTCCGCCAGCACACACAGGACGTCCGCGGCTTTTCGTGTTTGTCTGTGTGTTTCTGTCAGCACACATAGGACGTCCATGGTTGTCCATCAGTACACATATCAGCACGCTGGCCCTTCCCGTGGACTGTTTGGGTGATTTTGGCCCACGTGGGCTGTCTGTTCTGTACACACAGGACATCCGTGGCTGTCCGAGTGTGTGTGTGGGTGTCCGCCAGCACACACAGGACAACCGTGGCTGTCCGTGGCTGTCTGTCAGCACACACATGACGTCCGTGGGTGTCCATCAGCACACACAGGAAGTCTGTGTGTGTCCGTCAGAACACACAGGACGTCCGTGGCTTTCCGTGTGTGTCCACGTGTGTCCGTCAGCACACACAGGACGTCCGTGGCTGTCCATCAGTACACATATCAGCACGTTGGTCCGTGGACTCAGCACGCTGACCCTTCCCGTGGACTGTTCGGGTGATTTTGGCCCATGTGGGCTGTCTGTTCAGTACACACAGGACGTCCGTGGCTGTCCATCAGTGCACATATCAGCACGTTGGTCCTTGGAGTCAGCATGCTGGCCCTTCCCGTGGACTGTTTGGTTTATTGTGGCCCACGTGGGCTGTCTGTTCAGTACACACAGGACGTCCGTGGGTGTCCGCCAGCAGATACAGGACATCTGTGGCTGTCCGTCAGCACACACAAGACATCCGTGGCTGTCTGTGTGTGTCCGTGTGTGTGCGTGGTTGTCCGCCACCACACACAGGACGTCCGTGGCTGTCCGTGGCTGTCTGTCAGCACACACAGGACGTCTGTGTGTGTCCGTTAGCATACACAGGACGTCCGTGTGTGTCGGTCAGCACACACAGACATGGTTAAAGCTATTTTCTGGTAAATTTTCATGATTTTCTTTTGCTTCTAACCATGTCGTTTGCATGCTACAAAGTTCGGGGTTTCGTGGTCTAAACGGATGTCTACAGCAACTTTTGATCAACACTTTACATCCTAAACTATTTGTTTACATATTAATTTTTGAATTTTTGGCTTCTCGGGTGATTTTGGCTGTCTGTGGGTGATTTTTGCCCATGTGGGCAACATGTTCAGTACACACAGAACGTCCGTGTGTGTCCGTCAGCACACACAAGACCTTCGTGGCTGTCCGTGTGGGTCCTTCAGCACACACAGAACGTCCGTGGCTGTCCATCAGTACACATATCAGCACACTGGTCCTTGGACTCAGCACGCTGGCCCTTCCCGTGGACTATTTGGATGATTTTGGCCCATGTAGGCTGTCTGTTCAGTACACACAGGACATCTGTGCGTGTCCGCCAGCACACACAGGATATCCGTGGCTGTCCGTCAGCACACACAAGACATCCGTGGCAGTCCGTGTGTGTCCGTGTGTGTGCGTGGGTGTCCGCCAGCACACACAGGACGTCCGTGGCTGTCTGTCAGCACACACAGGACATCCGTGTGTGTCCGTCAGCCTACACAGGACGTCTGTGTGTGTCCGTGTGTCCGTGTGTGTCGGTCAGCACACACAAACATGGTTAAAGCTATTTTCTGGTAAATTTTCATGATTTTCTTTTGCTTCTAACCACGTCTTTTGCATGCTACAAAGTTCAGGGTTTCGTGGTCTAAACGGATGTCTACAGCAACTTTTGATCAACACTTGACATCCTAAACTCTATGTTGACATATTTTTGATGTTTCCTTTTAGAAAACTTTCTTCAAAAATATTAATTTTTGAATTTTTGGCTTCTCGGGTGATTTTGTCTGTTTGTGGGTGATTTTGGCCCATGTGGGCTACATGTTCAGTACACACAGGACGTCCGTGTGGGTCCGTCTGCACACACAAGACCTCCGTGGCTGTCCGTGTGTGTCTGTGTGTGTCCGTCAGAACACACAGGACGTCCGTGGCCGTCCATCAGTACACATATCAGCACGTTGGTCCTTGGAATCAGCACGCTGACCCTTCCCGTGGACTGTTCGGGTGATTTTGGCCTACGTGGGCTGGCCGTTCAGCAAACACAAGACGTCCGTGTGTGTCCGTCAGCACACACAGGACGTCAGTGGCTGTCCGTGTTTGTCCGTGTGTATCCGTCAGCACACACAGGACGTCCATGGCTGTCCATCAGCACGTTGGTCCTTGAACTCAGCATGCTGACCCTTCCCGTGGACTGTTCGGGTGATTTTGGCCCACGTGGGCTGTCTGTTCAGTACACACAGGACGTCCGTGGGTGTCCGCCAGCACACACAGGACGTCCGCAGCTTTTCGTGTTTGTCTGTGTGTTTCTTTCAGCACACATAGGACGTCCATGGTTGTCCATCAGTACACATATCAGCACGCTGGCCCTTCCCGTGGACTGTTTGGGTGATTTTGGCCCATGTAGGCTGTCTGTTCAGTACACACAGGACGTCCGTGGGTGTCCGCCAGCACACACAGGACGTCTGTGGCTGTCCGTGTGTGTCCGTGTGTGTTCGTCTGTGTTCATCAGCGCACACACGACGTCCGTGGCTGTCCAGCAGTACACATATCAGCACGTTGGTCCTTGGACTCAGCATGCTGGCCCTTCCCGTCGACTGTTTGGGTGTTTGTGGCCCACGAGGGCTGTCTGTTCAGTACACACAGGACGTCTGTGGGTGTCCGCCAGCACACACATGTTGTAGGCACAGGGGGGTAACCCACGAATTGATAAAAATGGTGGAACCAAGCTTAAATCGGATCGACCAGAGATGTGGCCGATTGGTCGATATGGCCGGATTATGACTTGATAACCTGAAACAAAGGGAATTAAATGATATGAGGTTTATGATATGAATAAAACAAGAACAATAAACAAAAGAAAGGGATAGATATGGCGGAATCAGGCTGCTGGATGTGTATCACTCTCAGCCTGATCAAATGATGGCTTGAAGTGGATTTGCAGAGGAAGGTTTGATTGAATCTCTCAATCTGATGGAATGATGGATCGAAGTGATTGACTCTCTCAATCTGTGTACTGAGATTGTTTGATTTGCACAAACAAACTAGACTCACGAAATCAATAAGACAACAAAGAATCTCTCTTTGAATCCTAAAGACCGATATTTTATACAAAGAACAACTTTGATAAAACTGAATAAACTTTCTATTAACTTGGTGATTAAGGGTTCTTCTTTACACTGGACGTCTAGGAGCTTATATAAGGCTCAGAGACAAAGGTCCTAACGTTCTAAAACAAATAGAAAAGGAAACAAATCAAAACTAAGAAAGAAATCGAAAACTAGCCGTTGGAGC
This sequence comes from Brassica napus, assembly GCF_020379485.1. Classification (NCBI taxonomy): domain Eukaryota; kingdom Viridiplantae; phylum Streptophyta; class Magnoliopsida; order Brassicales; family Brassicaceae; genus Brassica; species Brassica napus. The sequence goes on from NW_026015710.1 coordinate 19,949, forward strand.
CTTTTGTGGGATTTTGGCTCCAAGTAAAGAATCTGATCTTTCTTGAACCTGGATGGTTTAAGGGGATAAGTAAGCTTCCTGGGAACCTTCTTGACTGCTTGGAATGTGCTGAGGTCGTGCCTAAACTGAAGAGGAAAGAGCTGTTGGACATTAATGTCGGTTTGCTCCAAATAAGGCAGGTTTGAGTAAGTGAGGATCCTCCTGATCCAATGGCTGCTGGTGCATGGTATGGACTTGTACAACTCCTCTTGACCGTGTATGATGTCTCCTGATTGGTTGAAATGATCTCCTGGTCGCCAATGTCTGGTTTGAAGCTGATTGAACCGGCTAGCTTCCAATTGAGGCAAGTGTAGAACTGGTTTGGCCGGATTTGGAGATTGGATCATAACTTCATAATTCCGTGACCATTTCTCCTGATATTGGGCTTTTTGGAAAGATGAGAGATCCCTCTTGAATCCTATGATGGGCTTTGGTTCAGGCCGCTCCTTCCTTGGACTTGAATCTGCTTCTAAAGTAGGGTACTCGCAGATGGACGGGCTGAGAAACCTCTGACTTGTAAAATTCATAACTTCTTTATCCATGAATATTTTGACCCAATTTCAATTGGTCTGGACTCCTTCTTGAGTGTAGAATCCATAAAAATTAGCTTCGTGATTTAAACCCTCCTGGTTTCTAAGATATGGCATTTTTAGTGCATGTATGTCCTGGTTTGCGCCTTGGCTGGTTGAGTAGGGCTTTGGGTTGACCTCCGGTTCAGTTGCTGATCTGATGACCACATCATCCCCTCCCTCTTGACAAGGTTTCGACGTCGAAACTGTATAATCTGCACCAAGATAGAGCAAGTCAGCTTTCATTCTCTTTTGAGATTCTAAAGCCTTACCTTGGTATTGTTTTGGTGTTGCTTCTTTAAGCAATATGGACTGCATTGTCTCTTGAACAATCTTCTGGTCCATCACAAGAGTCACGCCTGGTGGCTCTTCTTCTTTAAATTCTTGCTCCTTAAGTCCTGTTACAACACCCTTTGACAAAGACAAGTGCATTATACAAGAATTTGGAACCAATAAATCAGATTGAATAAAACTATCACTTTTCATAGATAAATCTGTTTTTTTTTCTAGTGATGTCTCTATCAATACTTGTTTACTTGGACAAACTACAGCAAAGTGTCCACTTTTATGACATCTATAACATGTCTGATCTTTTAAACTTTTAGAGTTAGAAGTCTTACCTTGGCTTGATGCCTCTTCTTTCTTTGGGTTTGAAATCTCAGCATTCCTTGGACTTAAATCATGAACAAATTTTAAATCCAACAAGGACTTTGAGATCGTGTCTATCTTGACTTCAGGACCTGTCTTATCATCCTTGGACAAAGACAAGTGACTCATACCAGTGGGAGATGATTTACAAACAAACTTATCAAGTATAGGACTTACCTTGGCCTTTTCTTGAAAAATCAGTTTGTCTGGTTTTTCTTTGTGTCTGGCCAATGTGTCTTGGCTGACAAACTTCTTCTCCTCCATGGTCTTTGGGACCTCAATAGGTTGGTTTCGATCATAGAAAACCGTGGGCTTCTGGTTTGGCCGATTCTGGTCTTGATGGATCAAGCTTCTATGACCTTCTTTTGGTACATCTTTTCTTGCTTCTTTGGAACCATGAGTTGGATACCTCCTTGGATATAGTTCCTGGATTTCAGAACTTGTAATCTTTGGTGCAAACTCATATCTCATGACTTCCTTAAGAGCTCTCCATGTTTTGATAGTTGGCTCCTTGTAAAACCATCTATCACTTTCTTCTTGTACCCACCATTCAAAGGCATCATCTCTAAGTTGTTCAATGGCATAAGCAAGCCTCTCTTCCTTCAAGATGTTTTTGTAGTGAAACCATTCATCAAGGTTCCTCTCCCATATTAGATAACCTCTTTTTCCTGAAAATGTAAAGAGTTTAATTTTATCAGCAAAAGAGTTATAATTAAATTGAGAATTAACAACATGATGTTTGTGGGTTTGAGAAGTTGGGGTTTGATTGATCCTTGAAGGATCTGGTGGCTTGGGCTCGACATAGACAGCCTCTGGAGTATCTCCAGATCTCCTTTCTCCTGGCTGTGGACGTTGGCCTTGTGCCTTCTTTCTTTTCCTCAGCTGGGCAATCAGATCAACCTCTTGCAAAGCTGTCAAATGTTGGTTCTGTTTGGGCATCTGACATTGGCCGTGTGTTTCTCGTACCATGGCTTCCTGAAAACACTCTCAAAGATCAAGTGAAGAAATGGGAAGGTCTGGTCGAACCAAAATAAATCAAATGTACAATGCAATTTAAACTAAACCGAGAAAATATGCAATTATGAACCGAAATGAAATAAAGTATGCAAAAATTATTTTTCTTTTGGTTCTCAATGCAAACACGAAATGAATCAATATGATATGATAATAAACACAAATGAAAAGAAAATATGGAAAGCAAACTAATGCTGATATTTGTTTTTTTTTTAATTTTCTTTGATGCAAACAATTAAACCACTTATGCAAAAGATATAAACTAAGTTTGAAAATATATTTTCTTTTTCTTTTCTGATGCAATCACGAAATGAACAAGTAGAAATGGTATGAAACAATAACTAGGATGATTTCTTTTGGCTTTTGAATTTATGAATGCAAATGAAAATGAATCAAATTCAAAACATAAATTTTTATGGGATTTTCTTTTATGGAAACTAATGAATACAAACACTTTCTTTTGGGTTTCTTTTTCGTGGCTTTAAAGTATGATGAACAGCAAGAACAAAAATATGCAGAAACAAAAGTTGAAACAAAAAGAAACAGTTTTTTTAAGGATTTTCGGTTTATGAATGGAAAAACAAATGCAAGCAAGTATGAGATGCAAGGATAGATATCACCTGAGTCAGGAGCTTATGCTCTGATACCAAAATGTTGTAGGCACAGGGGGGCTAACCCACGAATGGGTTGAATGGTGGAACCAAGGTTTGGTGATAATGGGGATCTTCTTATTCCTATGTGGGCTGGTGCATGGGATGAAGTTGTAGAACTCTTCTGGCTCCTGTATAATGTCTCCTGGATGTCTTGGTTTAGTCTGGACGTCGTCTGGTTCTCCTGGTTGGATTGGAATTGCTTGGAATGGATCAAACCGAAAGATTATCCAATTTTTCCATAAATAGCTCCGGTTTGATTTAAGTGATTCTCCATTGAACCGACTGATCTCCTGGGTTCTGGTGCATCTAAGGACTTCTGGAATACCTCCTGATTGGTTGAAATGGTCTCCTGGTCGCCAATTTCTGGTTTGAAGCTGATTGAACCGGTTAGCTTCCAATTGAGGCGAGTGTAGCACTGGTTTGACCGGTTCTGGAAAATTGAACATATCTTCTGATTTCCGTGACCATTTCTCCTGATCTTTGGCTTTCTGGAAAGCTGAAAGAATGCGCTTGAATTTGATGACGGGCTTTGCTTCAGGCCGCTCCTTACTTGAGCTTAAATCTCCTTCTAAAGTCGGATACTCGCAGATGGACGGGCTGAGAAACCTCTGAGTTGTAAAATTCATAACTTCTTGCTCTGTGAATATTTTGGCCCAATTCCAATTGACCTGGACTCCTTCTTGAGTGTAGAATCCATATAAATTAGCCTCATGATTTAAACCCTCCTGGTTTGTAAGATATGGCATTTTTAGTGCACGTATGTCTTGGTTTGCGCCTTGGCTGGTTGAGTAGGGCTTTGGGTTGACCTCCGGTTCAGTTGCTGATCTGATGACCACATCATCCCCTCCCTCTTGACAAGGTTTCGACCTCGAAACTGTATAATCTGCACCAAGATAGAGCAAGTGAGCTTTCATTCTCTTTTGAGATTCTAAAGCCTTACCTTGGCATTGTTTTGGTTTTGCTTCTTTAAGCAATATGGACTGCATTGTCTCTTGAACAATCTTCTGGTCCATCTCAAGAGTCACGCCTGGTGGTTCTTCTTCTTTAAATTCTTGCTCCTTAGTTCCTGTTACATCACCCTTTGACAAAGACAAGTGCATCATACAAGAATTTTGAGCTAATAAATCAGATAGAATAAAACTATCACTCTTTATAGATAAATCTGTTTTCTTTTCTAGTGATGTCTCAGTCAATACTTGTTTACTTGGACAAACTACAGCAAAGTGTCCTCTTTTATGACATCTACAACATGTCTGATCTTTTAAATTTTCAGAGTTAAAAGACTTACATTGGCTTGTTGTCTCTTCTTTCTTTGGGCTTGGAATCTCTTTATTCCTTAAGTCATGGACAGCTTTTGATTCCAACAAGGATGTTGAGTTCGTGTCTTTCTGGACCTCAGGACCTGTCTTAACATTCTTGGACAAAGACAAGTGACTCATACCAATGGGAGATGATTTATAAACAAATTTATCAAGTATAGGACTTACCTTGGCCTTTCCTTGAAGAATTGGTTTGTCTGATTTTTCTTTGTATCTAGCCAATGTGTCTGGGCTGAAAAGGTTCTTCTCCATGGACTTTGGGACCTCATAAGGTTGGTATTTATCATATAAAACCGTGGGTATCTGGCTTGGCCGAATCTGGTCTTGATAGATCTAGCTTCTATGGCCTTGTTGTGGCACCACTTTCTTTGCCTCTTTGGACACACCATTTGAAAATCTCCTTGGGTATTTTTTTCTGGTTTCTTGCGTGGGAAGTGTAGTCACATACTTCCTGATCATAACATCTTTAAGATCTTCCCAGTTGGTGACAACCTCTTCTGGACTTTTACCATGTGTCTTATCTACTCTTTTCCACCATGAGTAAGCATTTCCGGAAAGTTGCTTGATGGCATGAGCTAGCCTCTCCTTCTTTGGCACGCCATAGTATGTAAACCAATCATCCATGGTTCTTTCCCATGTTAGATACTCACTTGACCAACTGCTTCCTGAAAAAGAATAAATATTAACATCATCAGCAGAGTTATATCATGATAAGAATAATTTGAGTATTCATGAGTATAAGAAGTTTGGTGTTTGGTGATCCATGAAGGATCTGGTGGCTTGGGCTCAACATAGCCAGCATCTAGTGCATCTCCAAATCTTCTTTCTCCATGTGGTGGTCGTCTGCCTTGTGGCTTATTTCTTTTTCCCAACTGAGCAATATTATCATCGAGCTCTTGTGTAGCTACTAAGTGTTGGTTCAGTCTGGTCTTCATGATTTGGCCGTGTCTCTCCTCTTCCATTGCTTCCTGAAAAAAATCTCAAAGAGCAAGTGAATGTATGGAAAGCTTTGGTCGAACCAAAATAAATCAAATGCAACAATGCAATTTACCCTAAACCGAGAATTATGCAAATAATGAACCAAAATGAATAAATCTATGATGCAATAATATATATTTTTTTTTAAATGCAGCAATATGATATGCACGAAATACTTTAACTAAAATGGTCTAATAAAATAACTAGGATGATTTTTAAACTTGATATGCAATGCAAAAGAAAAAAATGGAAACAACTTAAAGGCAGATATTTTTATGGGTTTTCTTTTATGGAAACTAATGAATGCAAACACTATCACTAATTTTTTTTGAATTTTCGTGGATCAAACTACCTAAAACTTCTTCTTTCTTTTTCTTTTCTGGTTTACAGGAATGATGAACAGCAAGAACAGAAAAATATGAAGAAACAAAACTTGAAACAAGAAGACAGTTTTTATGGATTTTTGGTTTATGATGAAAGCAAATGCAAGCAAATGAAATATGATGCAAAGATAGATATCACCTTAGTCAGGAGCTTGAGCTCTGATACCAAAATGTTGTAGGCACAGGGGGGGTAACCCACGAATTGATAGAATGGTGGAACCAAGGTTTATACCTGAAAACAAAGAGAACCGATTTTTTATGAGTTTTAGAGTTTTTATGATGCAAACAGAAACAAATATGAAAACAAATGAGATGATGATGATAATGATAATGAAACAAGATAAATAAACAAAGGATAGGATATAATCAAGCTGCTGGATGTGTATCACTCTCAGCTTGATTAGAAGATGAACTGAAGTGGATTTGCGGAGGAAGGTTTGATTGAATCTCTCAATCTGATGGAATGATGGATCGAAGTGATTGACTCTCTCAATCTGTGTACTGAGCTTGTTTGATTTGCACAAACAAACTAGACTCACGAAATCAATAAGACAACAAAGAATCTCTCTTTGAATCCTAAAGACCGATATTTTATACAAAGAACAACTTTGATAAAACTGAATAAACTTTCTATTAACTTGGTGATTAAGGGTGTCTCTTTACAATGACTATCTAAGAGCTTATATAATGCTCTGGAAACTAATTCTAACGTTCATAAGAAGAAAAGAAAGGAAACAAATCAAGCAAACTAACAAAATCGGAAACTAGCCGTTGGAGCCTTTTATGGGATTTTGGCTCCAAGTGAGAAACTTGATTCTTCTTGAACCTGGACGGTTTAAGGGGATAAGAGAGCTTTCTTGGGACCTTCTTGAATGCTTGATAGATGCTGATCTCGTCCTTGCCTTGGTAGAAAAAGAGCTGTTGGAGTTTGAATGCAAGAGACTCCAAATAAGGCAGTTTGGTGATAATGGGGATCTTCTTATTCCTATGTGGGCTGGTGCATGGGATGAAGTTGTAGAACTCTTCTGGCTCCTGTATAATGTCTCCTGGATGTCTTGGTTTAGTCTGGACGTCGTCTGGTTCTCCTGGTAGGATTGGAATTGCTTGGAATGGATCAAACCGAAAGATTGTCCAATCTGAGATTGTTTGATTTGCACAAACAAACTAGACTCACGAAATCAATAAGACAACAAAGAATCTCTCTTTGAATCCTAAAGACCGATATTTTATACAAAGAACAACTTTGATAAAACTGAATAAACTTTCTATTAACTTGGTGATTAAGGGTTCTTCTTTACACTGGACGTCTAGGAGCTTATATAAGGCTCAGAGACAAAGGTCCTAACGTTCTAAAACAAATAGAAAAGGAAACAAATCAAAACTAAGAAAGAAATCGAAAACTAGCCGTTGGAGCCTTTTGTGGGATTTTGGCTCCAAGTAAAGAATCTGATCTTTCTTGAACCTGGATGGTTTAAGGGGATAAGTAAGCTTCCTGGGAACCTTCTTGACTGCTTGGAATGTGCTGAGGTCGTGCCTAAACTGAAGAGGAAAGAGCTGTTGGACATTAATGTCGGTTTGCTCCAAATAAGGCAGGTTTGAGTAAGTGAGGATCCTCCTGATCCAATGGCTGCTGGTGCATGGTATGGACTTGTAAAACTCCTCTTGACCGTGTATGATGTCTCCTGATTGGTTGAAATGATCTCCTGGTCGCCAATGTCTGGTTTGAAGCTGATTGAACCGGCTAGCTTCCAATTGAGGCAAGTGTAGAACTGGTTTGGCCGGTTTTGGAGATTGGATCATAACTTCATAATTCCGTGACCATTTCTCCTGATATTGGGCTTTTTGGAAAGATGAGAGATCCCTCTTGAATCCTATGATGGGCTTTGGTTCAGGCCGCTCCTTCCTTGGACTTGAATCTGCTTCTAAAGTAGGGTACTCGCAGATGGACGGGCTGAGAAACCTCTGACTTGTAAAATTCATAACTTCTTTATCCATGAATATTTTGACCCAATTCCAATTGGTCTGGACTCCTTCTTGAGTGTAGAATCCATAAAAATTAGCTTCGTGATTTAAACCCTCCTGGTTTCTAAGATATGGCATTTTTAGTGCACGTATGTCCTGGTTTGCGCCTTGGCTGGTTGAGTAGGGCATTGGGTTGACCTCCGGTTCAGTTGCTGATCTGATGACCACATCAACACAGGACATCCGTGGCTGTCCGTCAGCACACACAAGAAATCCGTGCAGTCCGTGTGTGTCCGTGTGTGTGCGTGGGTGTCCTCCAGCACACACAGGACGTCTGTGGCTGTCCGTGGCTGTCTGTCAGCACACACAGGACGTCCGTGTGTGTCCGTCAGCCTACACAGGACGTCCGTGTGTGTCCGTGTGTCCGTATGTGTCCGTCAGCACACACAAACACGGTTAAAGCTATTTTCTGGTAAATTTTCATGATTTTCTTTTGCTTCTAACCACGTCTTTTGCATGCTACAAAGTTCAGGGTTTCGTGGTCTAAACGGATGTCTACAGCAACTTTTGATCAACACTTGCTAAACTCTTTGTTGACATTTTTTTGATGTTTCCTTTTAGAAAACTTTCTTCAAAAATATAAATTTTTGAATTTTTGGCTTCTCGGGTGATTTTGGCTGTCTGTGGGTGATTTTGGCCCATGTGGGCTACATGTTCAGTACACACAGGACGTCCGTGTGTGTCCTTCAGCACACACAAGACCTCCGTGGCTGTCCGGGTGTGTCTGTGTGTGTCCGTCAGCACACACAGGACGTCCATGGCTGTCCATCAGTACACATATCAGCACGTTGGTCCTTGGAATCAGCATGCTGACCCTTCCCGTGGACTGTTCGGGTGATTTTGGCCCACGTGGGCTGGCTGTTCAGCACACAGAAGACGTCCGTGTGTGTCCGTCAGCACACACAGGACGTCCGTGGCTGTCCATCAGCACGTTGGTGCTTTGACTCAGCACGCTGACCCTTCCCGTGGACTGTTCGGGTGATTTTGGCCAACGTGGGCTGTCTGTTCAGTACACACAGGGCGGACACCCACGGAACATCCGTGGCTTTTCGTGTTTGTCTGTGTGTTTCTGTCAGCACACATAGGACGTCCATGGTTGTCCATCAGTACATATATCAGCACGTTGGTCCTTGGACACAGCACGCTGGCCCTTCCCGTGGACTGTTTGGGTGATTTTGGCCCACGTGGGCTGTCTGTTCTGTACATACAGGACGTCTGTGGCTGTCCGAGTGTGTGTGTGGGTGTCCGCCAGCATACACAGGCCTTCCGTGGCTGTCCGTGGCGGTCCGTCAGCACACACATGACGTCCGTGGGTGTCCATCAACACACACAAGACGTCCGTGTGTGTCCATGTGTGTCCGTCAGCACACACAGGACGTCAGTGGCTGTCCATCAGTACACATATCAGCACGTTGGTCTGTGGACTCAGCACGCTGACCCTTCCCGTGGACTGTTCGGGTGATTTTGGCCCACGTGGGCTGTCTGTTTAGTACACACAGGTCCGTGGGTGTCCGCCAGCACACACAGGACGACTGTGGCTGTTCAAGTTTGTCCGTGTGTGTCCGTCTGTGTCCGTCAGCGCACACAGGACGTCCATGGCTGTCCATCAGTACACATATCAGCACGTTGGTCCTTGTACTCAGTATGCTGGCCCTTCCCGTGGACTGTTTGGGTGATTGTGGCCCACGTGGGCTGTCTGTTCAGTACACACAGGACGTCCGTAGGCGTCCGCCAGCACACACAGAACGTCCGTGGCTGTCCGTCAGCATACACAAGACATCCGTGGCTGTCCGTGTGTGTCTGTGTGTGTGCGTGGGTGTCCGCCAGCACACACAGGACGTCTGTGGCTGTCCGTGGCTGTCTGTCAGCACACATAGGACGTTCGTGTGTGTCCGTCAGCCTACACAGGACGTCCGTGTGTGTCCGTGTGTCCGTTTGTGTCGGTCAGCACACACAAACATGGTTAAAGCTATTTTCTGGTAAATTTTCATGATTTTCTTTTGCTTCTAACCACGTCTTTTGCATGCTACAAAGTTCAGGGTTTCGTGATCTAAACGGATGTCTACAGCAACTTTTGATCAACACTTGACATCCTAAACTCTTTGTTGACATATTTTTGATGTTTCCTTTTAGAAAACTTTCTTCAAAAATATTTAATTTTTGAATTTTTGGCTTCTCGGGTGATTTTGGCTGTCTGTGGGTGATTTTTGGCCCATGTGGGCTACATGTTCAGTACACACAGGACGTCCATGTGTGTCCGTCAGCACACACAAGACCTCCATGGCTGTCCGTGTGTGTCTGTGTGTGTCCGTCAGCACACACAGGACGTCCGTGGCTGTCCATCAGTACACATATGAGCACGTTGGTCCTTGGATTCAGCACGCTGACCCTTCCCGTGGACTGTTCGGGTGATTTTGGCCCACGTGGGCTGGCTTTTCAGCACACACAAGACGTCCGTGTGTGTCCGTCAGCACACACAGGACGTCCGTGGCTGTCCGTGTGTGTCCGTGTGTATCCGTCAGCACACATAGGACGTCTGTGGCTGTCCATCAGCACGTTGGTCCTTGGAATCAGCACGCTGACCCTTCCCGTGGACTGTTCAGGTGATTTTGGCCCACGTGGGCTGTCTGTTCAGTACACACAGGACGTCTGTGGGTGTCCGCTAGCACACACAGGACGTCCGTGGCTTTTCGTGTTTGTCTGTGTGTTTCTGTCAGCACACATAGGACGTCCATGGTTGGCCATCAGTACACATATCAGCATGTTGGTCCTTGGACTCAGCATGCTGGCCCTTCCCGCGGACTGTTTGGGTGATTTTGGCCCACGTGGGCTGTCTGTTCTGTACACACAGGACGTCTGTGGCTGTCCGAGTGTGTGTGTGGGTGTCCGCCAGCATACACAGGACGTGTCACGCCCCCAATCCTGAATAGGATTGTTGGGACGGCCATGGTTCGAGGAAACGTACAAGCCAGTCTTAAGACATCAAGGCAAGCGTTCCATGGTCGAGAACGAAGGTTAAGGACATAAGGAAACTTAGACTTAACCTTATACAAGCTAAGAGACAGCTAGGACGAGTAAGACGGTAGCTGGACGAAGTGGACGAGTAGCTCGGCCAGCTCAAGGAAGCTAGGTTCAGTTCACTCCAGCTCATTCCCTACTAAGTCAGCTCCACTAGCTGGACTACTAGCTCACTCAGCTGAGGCAGCTGAGAGTCAGCTCATCTCAGCTAGACGGACTGTCCGGGCTTTAGGCCGATGGTCCGGGTCCGGGTCAGTGGCGGGCTGTGAGGTCCGGCCATGAGGCCATGGGCAGTTGGGTCCTTGGGCAAGGCCGTGGGCTGTGTCCAGGAGGCCTGGGGTGTGGGTTGGGCTTATGACCGACCCCAAACCCAATCAGAAAGGGCGAAGGGATGCAAGTGGCCGAAAGGGGGCAACTGTTGGCCGATGGTGCCCATTCGCTAGCAAGTCGTGCCTGTTCGTGGGGCAAGACTTACCCCCTCGTTTTCTATAAATATGGGGGCTCTCTGGTCGATTTCATTATCCAATTCCAGAGTAAAATACTCAGAGAAAAACGTAGAGAGAAAGAAAGAGAGAAAGAGAGAGTTCCGGCCAAGAGAAAGGCCGATTGTGGTGGTGTTGTGTTCCGGCGACTCTGATCGTTTGAGAACTAACTCCGGTCAAGAATGGGAGATCAAGACAAGGAGAAGAGCATGGAGAACCCAGACGTGGTTCACAAGGTATGTGATGGGCCGTGGCTCCATCAGACCGAACGGACGGTCCATGCGACCGCACCGCGGCTCTGCTCGGTTCCTAAGTCCCATCCGGCTCTCCTTATCTGTTTCAATTCGTTTCTCTTCTCTTCTCTCTGGTTAAACACGAAAGGTTGTGTTGGTTGAGTCCAAGGGACACGTCCCTAGGCTTTGGCCGAACATAACCAAACCGCTAGCCTAGACACGGGTCGGTTAGACGGATGATCCGATCGCACCAAGACTGGGCGGTTAGGACGAACGGTTGGGAATGACCCAAAGGGCACGAGTTGTCAAGAGTCATGAGTGTCCAAAGGTTGTGAGTTGCCAAAGGGTGTCAGGGACCAAAAGGTACGAGTTACCAAAGGTTGCGAACATCAAAAGGTACGAGGACCAAGAGGCACGATTGGCCAAAGGGTGCATGTTCCAAACGGTGTCTTTCGGGACAGGTTAGGACCGATCCTTATGGATCAGCCTATGGCTTGTCTAGTTAAGACAAGGTCACGGTTTGTCTAAGCCAAGGTAGAGTCGCAAGGTCTGACCGGTTGCTAAGCCTTCCAGATTAGGCTTGAGGCTTACTCGGCCGATTGGATCCAGGCCTAAGGCCGGATCAGGTAAGGGAGTCTGTTGGGCCATTGAGCCGGACTCCATTGGCCGGTCGCACCTAGATTCTATCCGGATAGACGGATTGGTCTTTGGGGACGATCTGGATCTGTTTGTGTGTTCTGTTTATCTATTCTGGACTATCTATCTGATTCTAAGTCAAGGGGTGGTTGGTTGAATGACTTAGGATACGGTAGGTAGGTTCATACGTTTTATGATTATGTTGACTGAGGTTTATCTAAGTTCTAGGAACCAAGCCAAGCATTGTAGAATCAATCCGTTCTATTCTCGGTTATGATTAATGCTTATCTGGTTGTGGTTTCAGGAACTAAGGATGGTTCTGGTCAAGCCAAGGAGCCGTGAAGGCTCGGTCAGTGAGAGGCTGTGTAACGTGTGGTTAGATGATGCTAGGGATGAACTAGTGATTGTCTATGAGACTGTTAAGAAGTTGTGTATTGAATCTCATGTTTCTAAGTGATACAAAGTTTATACATTGTTATTCCGCTGTGCAATCTGTTCCTTTGTTTATGAACCTCATATTCGAATATGACTTAGTAAGCCTGCGGACTCCATCAGGTCGAGAGGCCAGGGTTCGGGTCTTACAAGTTGGTATCAGAGCATGCTTGATTCTAGGATAGTTGGGTTAGGCAGTCCACACACACACACACACGCAGCCAGCTGATTAGGTCTCACGGTGAGGTTTGATTGCTTAGTCTAAGGATTGTTTTGTTCTGTTTATGTTAGTGTGTTTCGTACTAACATTGTCTGAATCCTTAGGCTGGAAAAAGCAAATCAGGAAAGTCCCGAAGGAGTAAGAAAACAGCCGGTCAGTCTAGTCAAGTGGCCATGGACGGGACCAATCTATCCGGATTGCAAACCGATCCGGCCGCAGCTGACACTAGAGACGTGTTGCCAACTGATCAGGCTAATCTTACGGGGACGCAACAGGATGGTCAGGAACATCGGGAGAGTGATGAGGAAGTGGAATCCTCGAACGCTAACCGTGATGGTGACCAGCATGAGAGAGTGGCCGATAGAACGGCTAATGTGCCCGCAACACTGTCCAAAGAGGACTTGTTAGAGGCCATGAAGGTAATGGGGACTCAGGTTGCGGCTATGGCGCAACTGTTCACACCACTAGTGAACTCCTCGGTTGGCCAGGCTACGCCTGTGGCTACGACCACCCCCAACACCAATGGTCCAGTTGTGGAAACGGTTGAGGTGATCGAGATCGATCCACCGGAAAAGTCTGAAAAGAAGGTGGACTATCTGAGTCTGCTTCAACATTTATCCAGGTTGGGTACGAAGCATTTCTCCGGTAGCACCGACCCTATTGTGGCAGACGAGTGGAGGAGTAGGCTGGTCCGAAACTTTCAATCAACTCGCTGTCCAGAGGATTACAGACGAGACATTGCGGTTCACTTCCTGGAAGGGGACGCGCATAACTGGTGGCTTGCAGTGGACAAGCGCACCAATGGGAGTCTGGAAAGTTTTGCGGACTTTGAAGTTGAATTCAACCGCAAATACTTCCCTGCTGAGGCTTGGGATCGTCTGGAAGCTCAGTTTCTAGATTTGGCCCAAGGCCGCAGGACCGTACGAGAGTACGAAGAAGAGTTCAACCGGCTCAGACGGTTTGTTGGAAGAGAGCTGGAGGACGAGGCAGTCCAGGTCCGTAGGTTCATCCGAGGCCTAAGGCCAGAACTGAAGACCCATTGCTCGATCCGCACTTTCAACACCGTCGGAGAACTGGTGGAACGGGTGGCTTTGCTAGAGTCTAACTTGGCTGAAGAAGCTAAGCTTAAGGCTAAGTCACAGTCTGGCCCGTCGGGCAAAACAAATGATAAAAAGAGGAAGTGGGACCAGGTGGACGGAGGTAAGACCTCTGGTGGCCGACCTACATGTCCCAAGTGTGGAAAGAATCATCCCGGTGAGTGCTGGAAGGCCATGGGGGCTTGTGTGCGATGTGGCAGCATGGATCACACGATCCAAAACTGCACTCGACCAAACCGATTCTCAGACCAGTCCAGTGGCAGCGGCTCCGTGACTTGCTTCCTATGTGGCAAGACTGGACACTACAAGTCGGACTGTCCTAAGCTACAAGGAGGACAAGGGAAGGGCCGTGGAGACACAGGCAAGTCGACCCAGAGTAGGCCGACCACAACACCAAGGGTGTATGAGCTGTCCCGGGACGACGGCGCTTCTGGATCGTTTGATTCGATCTCTGGTAATTCCTAAATTTTTCTTTTTACATTCAAGTAGAAAATGCTTGGTATGGAACCTAGAATGTCTAGGGGATTCTGATGGGGGTCTCTGTTAGGAACCCTCATGATTGGTGGTGTGGAAACCCACGTACTTTTCGACACAGGGGCTACACATAGTTTTGTGAGTCCGGGACTGGTCGGAAAGGGTCTGTTCTGTCTGGACGCTGGAGATAATTTTGGGATAGTGAGGGCGGCCGGAGGGCAAGCCATGAACTCACTAGGTCTCATGTCAAATATCCCAGTGTCAATACAGGGAAAGGTATTCCCTGTGGATTTGGTCTGTGTCCACCTAAAGAATCACGAAGTGATCCTAGGTATGGACTGGTTGGGAAAGTATCGGGCCACTCTCGATTGCCATAGAGGTCGTGTGCAATTGGAGACTGGGCTTCGACCGATCCAGTACCAATGTCTGTGTCCGGCTCAAGAGAAAGTAGTGGTTTCAGCAGTTCGAGCGATTCGGATGTTGGAACAGGGTTGTCAGTCCTTTTTGGCTACAATTACAACTACAGAGCCGGGCAGTTCTGTCTGTCTGAAAGACCTTTCAGAGGATTCGTTGGTGTCGAAGTTCTCAGATGTATTCCAGGTACCTCAGGGTGTCCCCCTGATAGGTCGGATCCATTTACGATTGAACTAGAGCCAGGGACAGCTCCGCTGTCCAAGAGTCCGTACCGGATGGCTCCGGCCGAGATGGCCGAGCTAAAGAAGCAATTGGAAGAATTGCTTGACAAGGGGTTCATACGGCCAAGTAGCTCCCCTTGGGGTGCACCAGTCCTCTTTGTGAAAAAGAAGGATGGTAGCATGCGTCTGTGCATCACTATCGAGGGTTGAACAGGGTCACTGTGAAGAACAAGTACCCGTTGCCCAGGATAGACGAGCTGTTGGATCAACTCAAAGGAGCCAAGTGGTTTTCCAAGATTGATTTGGCTTCAGGGTATCATCAGATCCCTATAGAGCCAAATGATATTAGGAAGACGGCATTTAGGACCAGGTACGGTCATTACGAGTTCGTAGTGATGCCGTTCGGTCTGACCAATGCACCTGCCGCTTTCATGAAAATGATGAACAGCGTGTTCCGGGATTTCTTGGATGAATTCGTGATCATCTTCATTGATGATATCCTAATTTATTCCAAGGATGAGGAATCTCATAGGAAACACTTGAGAGCCGTGCTGGAACGATTACGAGAACACAAACTCTATGCTAAACTCAGTAAATGTAGCTTTTGGCAGAAGAGTATTGGGTTCCTCGGCCATATTGTTTCCGATCAGGGCATCTCGGTGGATCCAGAGAAGATCAGGGCAATCAAGGATTGGCCCCGACCACGCAGTGCCACGGAAGTCAGAAGCTTCTTAGGGCTGGCAGGTTACTATAGAAAGTTTGTGAAAGGATTCGCAAGCTTGGCTAAGCCTATGACGCGGTTGACTGGGAAGGACGTTAAGTTCACATGGGCTGAAGAGTGTGAGGAATGTTTCTCCGCACTTAAGAACATGCTGACTAGCGCACCCGTCCTAGTGCTTCCGGAGGCCGATCAACCATATGTGGTCTATACGGACGCGTCCATCACTGGACTAGGTTGCGTATTGACCCAGCATGGGAAGGTCATTGCCTATGCGTCCAGGCAGTTGAGGAAACATGAGGGAAACTACCCCACCCATGATCTCGAAATGGCTGCGGTAGTATTCGCCTTAAAGATTTGGCGATCATACTTGTATGGCGCCAAAGTTCAGATACTTACGGACCATAAGAGTCTTAAGTATATATTCACCCAGCCTGAGTTAAACTTAAGGCAGAGGAGGTGGATGGAATTCGTAGCTGACTACGATTTGGACATCACCTACTATCCGGGAAAGGCTAATCTGGTAGCAGACGCTTTGAGCCGGAAGAGGGCTGATGTATAGGCCGAACGGGAGGCGGACGACCTGGACGGTATGGTCCATGCTCTGCGGCTGAATGTGCTGACTACGGCAACCGAAGCTTTGGGGTTGGAGGCGGTTAACCAAGCTGACCTGCTTACTCGAATCCGGTTGGCTCAAGGTCAGGACGAGAACCTGAATAAGGTTGCTCAGAATGATAGGACGGAGTACCAGACTGCAAAGGATGGTACCATCCTAGTAAACGGTCGGATCAGTGTTCCTAATGATAGGAGTCTAAAGGAAGAGATTTTGAGGGAGGCTCATAAGTCCAGATTCTCGGTTCATCCTGGTGCGACCAAGATGTACCAGAACCTTAAGAAGTTCTATCATTGGATCCGTATGAAGGCAGATGTAGCGGAATGGGTGGCCAAGTGTACCACTTGCAAACTCATCAAAGCAGAACATCAGGTGCCTAGTGGGTTATTACAAAGCTTGCCTATTCTGGAATGGAAATGGGATCACATCACAATGGAATCTGTGACCGGGTTCCCTACCACAAGGAATAAGAAAGATGCGGTTTGGGTTGTGGTTGATCGACTAACCAAATCAGCACACTTCCTGGCTATCAAGAGTGGGGTAGATCAGATTGTACGTAAGTACATTGATGAGATCGTCCGACTACATGGTGTGCCGGCAAGCATAGTTTCAGATAGGGATTCAAGGTTCACATCTTACTTCTGGAAGGCTTTCCAAAAGGCCTTAGGAACAAGAGTGAACATGAGTACAGCCTATCACCCACAGACGGATGGACAGTCTGAACGTACGATCCAGACATTGGAAGATATGTTGCGAGCATGTGTTCTAGACTGGGGTGAATCCTGGGAGAAACATCTACCTCTGGTAGAATTTGCTTACAACAATAGTTTCCATAGTAGTATTGGCATGTCGCCATACGAAGCTCTGTATGGGCGTCCATGCAGGACACCCTTATGCTGGACCCAAGTTGGGGAACGCAGCATGATTGGTCCGGAGATTGTCGAAGAGACAACCGAAAAGATCAAGTTCTTGAGGGACAAGATGAGACAGGCACAAGATCGCCAAAAGAACTATGCAGATCGAAGAAGGAAAGATCTCGAGTTTCAAGTAGGTGACTTGGTGTATCTCAAAATGATTACCTTCAAAGGACGAGTCCGAATTTCCGGAGACGGAAGTTAGACCCGAGATACTTGGGGCCGTTCAAGGTCATTGAAAGAGTTGGGATGGTGGCCTACAAGT
This sequence comes from Brassica napus, assembly GCF_020379485.1. Lineage (NCBI taxonomy): Eukaryota > Viridiplantae > Streptophyta > Magnoliopsida > Brassicales > Brassicaceae > Brassica > Brassica napus. The sequence continues at coordinate 37,311 of NW_026015710.1, forward strand.
TGGACTTGCCGGCCAAGATGGACGCATTTTATAATGTGTTCCACGTCTCTCAACTTCGGAAATGTTTGACGGACCAAGACATCGCTCTTCCTGCTATTCCAGACGATCTTGGTAAGAACCTAACCTTGGAAACGAGGCCAGTTCGAATCATAGATAGGATGGAAAAAGCAACAAGGAAGAAGACGGTCCAGATGGTCAAGGTCGTCTGGGACTGTAATGGTCAGGATATAATCACTTGGGAGACCGAAGCTAGAATAAAAGCAGAGTACCCAGAGTGGTTGGATCAGTTTGTTTCCGAGGAAGCATTCGATTCGGATTCGAGGACGAATCCATCCCAAGGGGGGGGAGACTTGTCACGCCCCCAATCCTGAATAGGATTGTTGGGACGGCCATGGTTCGAGGAAACGTACAAGCCAGTCTTAAGACATCAAGGCAAGCGTTCAATGGTCGAGAAAGAAGGTTAAGGACATAAGGAAACTTAGACTTAACCTTATACAAGCTAAGAGACAGCTAGGACGAGTAAGACGGTAGCTAGACGAAGTGGACGAGTAGCTCGGCCAGCTCAAGGAAGCTAGGTTCAGTTCACTCCAGCTCAGTCCCTACTAAGTCAGCTCCACTAGCTGGACTACTAGCTCACTCAGCTGAGGCAGCTGAGAGTCAGCTCATCTCAGCTAGATGGACTGTTCGGGCTTTAGGCCGATGGTCCGGGTCCGGGTCAGTGGCGGGCTGTGAGGTCCGGCCATGAGGCCATGGGCAGTTGGGTCCTTGGGCAAGGCCGTGGGCTGTGTCCAGGAGGCCTGGGGCGTGGGTTGGGCTTGTGGCCGACCCCAAACCCAATCAGAAAGGGCGAAGGGATGCAAGTGGCCGAAAGGGGGCAACTCTTGGCCGATGGTGCCCATTCGCTAGCAAGTCGTGCCTGTTCGTGGGGCAAGACTTACCCCCTCGTTTTCTATAAATATGGGGGCTCTCTGGTCGATTTCATTATCCAATTCCAGAGTAAAATACTCAGAGAAAAACGTAGAGAGAAAGAAAGAGAGAAAGAGAGAGTTCCGGCCAAGAGAAAGGCCGATTGTGGTGGTGTTGTGTTCCGGCGACTCTGATCGTTTGAGAACTAACTCCGGTCAAGAATGGGAGATCAAGACAAGGAGAAGAGCATGGAGAACCCAGACGTGGGTCACAAGGTATGTGATGGGCCGTGGCTCCATCAGACCGAACGGACGGTCCATGCGACCGCACCGCGGCTCTGCTCGGTTCCTAAGTCCCATCCGGCTCTCCTTATCTGTTTCAATTCGTTTCTCTTCTCTTCTCTCTGGTTAAACACGAAAGGTTGTGTTGGTTGAGTCCAAGGGACACGTCCCTAGGCTTAGGCCGAACATAACCAAACCGCTAGCCTAGACACGGGTCGGTTAGTGGGATGATCCGATCGCACCAAGACTGGGCGGTTAGGACGAACGGTTGGGAATGACCCAAAGGGCACGAGTTGTCAAGAGTCATGAGTGTCCAAAGGTTGTGAGTTGCCAAAGGGTGTCAGGGACCAAAAGGTACGAGTTACCAAAGGTTGCGAACATCAAAAGGTACGAGGACCAAGAGGCACGATTGGCCAAAGGGTGCATGTTCCAAACGGTGTCTTTCGGGACAGGTTAGGACCGATCCTTATGGATCAGCCTATGGCTTGTCTAGTTAAGACAAGGTCACGGTTTGTCTAAGCCAAGGTAGAGTCGCAAGGTCTGACCAGTTGCTAAGCCTTCTGGATTAGGCTTGAGGCTTACTCAGCCAATTGGATCCAGGCCTAAGGCCGGATCAGGTAAGGGAGTCCGCTGGGCCATTGAGCCGGACTCCATTGGCCGGTCGCACCTAGATTCTATCCGGATAGACGGATTGGTCTTTGGGGACGATCCGGATCTGTTCGTGTGTTCTGTTTATCTATTCTGGACTATCTATCTGATTCTAAGTCAAGGGGTGGTTGGTTGAATGACTTAGGATACGGTAGGTAGGTTCATACGTTTTATGATTATGTTGACTGAGGTTTATCTAAGTTCTAGGAACCAAGCCAAGCATTGTAGAATCAAGCCGTTATATTCTCGGTTATGCTTAATGCTTATCTGGTCAAGCCAAGGAGCCGTGAAGGCTCGGTCAGTGAGAGGCTGTGTAACGTGTGGTTAGATGATGCTAGGGATGAACTAGTGATTGTCTATGAGACTGTTAAGAAGTTGTGTATTGAATCTCATGTTTCTAAGTAATACAAAGTTTATACATTGTTATTCTGCTGTGCAATCTGTTCCTTTGTTTATGAACCTGATATTTGAATATGACTTAGTAACTAAAAGACTTAAAATGGATCAAACAAGCAGAGAAATTAATAAGTAAGCCTGCGGACTCCATCAGGTCGAGAGGCCAGGGTTCGGGTCTTACAGGACGTCCGTGGCTGTCCGTGTTGGTCCGTCAGCACACACATGACGTCCGTGGGTGTCCATCAGCACACACAGGACGTCCGTGTGTGTCCGTCAGAACACACAGGACGTCCATGGCTTTCCGTGTGTGTCCATGTGTGTCCGTCAGCACACACAGGACATCCGTGGCTGTCCATCAGTACACATATCAGCACGTTGGTCCGTGGACTCAGCACGCTGACCCTTCCCATGGACTGTTCGGGTGATTTTGGCCCACGTGGGCTGTCTGTTCAGTACACACAGGTCCGTGGGTGTCCGCCAGCACACACAGGACGTCTGTGGCTGTTCGTGTTTGTCCGTGTGTGTCCGTCAGCGCACACAGGACGTCCGTGGCTGTCCATCAGTACACATATCAGCACGTTGGTCCTTGGACTCAGTATGCTGGAACTTCCCGTGGACTGTTTGGGTGATTGTGGCCCACGTGGGCTGTCTGTTCAGTACACACAGGACGTCCGTATGTGTCCGCCAGCACACACAGAATGTCTGTGGCTGTCCGTGAGCACACACAAGACATCCGTGGCTGTCCGTGTGTGTCCGTGTGTGTGTGTGGGTGTCCGCCAGCACACACAGGACGTCCGTGGCTGTCTGTCAGCACACACAGGACGTCCGTGTGTGTCCATCAGCATACACAGGACGTCCGTGTGTCCGTGTGTGTCCGTCAGTACACACAGACAAGGTTAAAGCTATTTTCTGGTAAATTTTCATGATTTTCTTTTGCTTCGAACCATGTCTTTTGCATGCTACAAAGTTCAGGGTTTCGTGGTCTAAACGGATGTCTGCAGCAACTTTTTATCAACACTTGACATCCTAAACTCTTTGTTGACATATTTTTGATGTTTCCTTTTAGAAAACTTTCTTCAAAAATATTATTTTTTGAATTTTTGGCTTCTCGGGTGATTTTGGCTGTCTTTGGGTGATTTTGGACCATGTGGGATATCTGTTCACAACGTCTGTGTGTGTCCGTCAGCACACACAGGACCTCCGTGGCCGTCCGTGGGTGTCCGTGCTTGTCCGTCAGCACACACAGAACGTCCGTGGCTGTCCATCAGTACACATATCAGCACGTTGGTCCTTGGACTCAGCACGCTGGCCCTTCCTGTGGACTGTTTGGGTGATTTTGGCCCATGTGGGCTGTCTGTTCAGTACACACAGGACGTCCGTGGGTGTCCGCCAGCACTCCCAGGACGTCAGTTGGTGTATGTCAGCACACATATGATGTCTGTGGCTGTCCGTGTGTGTCCTTGTGTGTCCGTGTGTGTTCGTCAGCACACATAGGACGTCCGTGGCTGTCCATCAGTACACATATCAGCATGTTGGTCCTTGGACTCAGCATGCTGACCTTTCCAGTGGACTGTTCGGGTGATTTTGGCCCACGTGGGCTGGCTGTTCAGAACACACAGGACGTGTGTGTGTGTCTGTCAGCACACACAGAACGTCTGTGGCTGTCCGTGTGTGTCCGTGTGTATCCGTCAGCACACACAGGACGTCCGTGGCTGTCCATCAGTACACATATCAGCACGTTGGTCCTTGGACTCAGCACGCTGACCCTTCCCGTGGACTGTTCGGGTGATTTTGGCCCACGTGGGCTTTCTGTTCAGTACACACAGGACGTCTGTGGGTGTCCGCCCGCTCACACAGGACATCCGTGGCTTTTCGTGTGTGTCTGTGTGTGTCTGTCAGCACACATAGGACGTCCGTGGCTGTCCATCAGTACACATATCAGCATGTTGGTCCTTGGACTCAGCACGCTGGCCCTTCCCGTGGACTGTTTGGGTGATTTTGGCCCACATGGGCTGTCTGTTCTGTACACACAAGACGTCCGTGGCTGTCCGAGTGTGTGCGTGGGTACGCCAGCACACACAGGACGTCCGTGGCTGTCCATGGCTGTTGATACCACTCAAATTACCCTAAGGAGTGTTACTGTCATCAAAAGAGGTTCAGATGTAGTACTTAGGGATCGAATCCACAAGGAGCTAGGGAACAAGTAAATCTAGTGTTTATTAATTCTAAAAGTTGTAATGTTTTAAATAAAATAGCAATAGTAACTAGCGAGTAAATGATAAATGTAACTTAGGTTGGAAATGATATTAGATGCAGGGCCACTATTTAGGTGTTGGAGATTATAATTCCTATAGATGCCTAACTTTTGCATGCATGATATATTAGAGCTCATTCGCTTAACTCAGTGATAAGGTGTCGCATGTACCACTGGTTAACAGACTAGATCTTGTGTCTCACCGGTTAGATGCAGACACAAGAGAGTGTCGATCGATAGTCTATTAAGACGTCGACCGATACACGTTTGCCAACATCGATTGATTGTCAGTTGAGGACATTGATCAATGGGATCTAGCCAGGCCTATGCGCGAGTATGAAATGCTCTACTAAGATTCTAAATTGGCGGTTAGCCCTCTCTAGCAATCCTAGTATGATAGATAGATGTCAGGATGGGATAACAAGGGTGCTTGAATATGCAATCCTATGATCATGTTCTAGTTAGCTAGGCTAAAACAAGCAATAAGTACAAATCTATCATGAATATCACAACAAGGCAGATCTATAGTTTGGGGCTAATCCCACAAACCTATCTGAACCCTGGATCTAACAGTTGAACTACTCAGACATAGCAAAGCAATTCATATCAATGGGTAAATAGAAACTCATAGAATAGATGATAAAGAAATGAAACAAGGAGTTCCAATCACAAGTGATCTTCTCTCCCAAATGAAACTTGTAACAAAACTAGTTCTAGAAAAGAAAAGCTCTCCCTGCCGTCAAACACTTAGGCAGTATATATTCTACTAGGTTAAAAACTCGTCAGGGCATTTTGGTAATTTGGCTTGGTCTTGGTTTTTAAGTCTGCTGAATCCAAAATGTCGTGTCTGGTGTCTCGACATCGATCGATATTGATCTTCATCTGTCGAGGCATTTCCTGATATCGATCGTCAGCACTGATGCATATCGATCGATTATTCTTCCTCTCGTCGACCTCTAAGTGGTCAGCTCGGGTGAAATGTCTTTTATGCTCCAAAATGCTCCAAAGTCATAACTTTACTCCGAAATGCACCTGAACCAGAAAACATACCTAGAAGAGTAGAAAACATAGATATATATATAGTAAAATAGTAATATACCATGGATAAAAATGGGTCAAATCCAGGGTATATCAACTCCCCCAGACTTACCCTTTTGCTTGTCCTCAAGCAAAACATACAGGCAGTCTCTCTGAAAGAGGTTTGAAAATATTTGGGAACTTAAGATTTTAAAAACATAGAAATCTTTCCTCAACAATTTTGCAACCACATTTAAACAGTCCTAATCACAAAAGCACACTATGCAATATCCTAGCTTAGCAACCATTTCTAACATGACACAACTCATCAATTCACGTCTGACATCCCCTCTACTGATTTCATTTCTTAGCATAAATATAAAGTGAATGCTTTACCTTGGGAGTATCGATCACAGGATGCAAGGATTTCAGACAGGTCTCTGGAGCTGCAGGTAAAAGTTAGTTCCTAGTTTCTCTCTTGAGTCAAAGTCTGCTTCCATTGCAGGATCAGTGACCAAGATTGGACAGGCTTCCATGAATCAAAACTTAATGGTGGTTGCCACCAAGTTCTGTTCACTTCTTTTGACCTATATCCAAGAGTTCTTTCCGACAGCGAGCCTTGAAGATTGCCGCCTCCAAGTCCCGTTTCGAACTCTTTTATTTGAGTCTTTATGAATCAAGCTGTTGGGGTCAAAAACGGTTACGACAAATTTAACATCCAAAACATCCGAGGAAGAAAATAAGAATTTCTCCGAAGAGTACTTTTCGAAAATAGACTCTTTCTTACGAAAAAGCTTTACGGAAGAAAGAGTCGAGCGATCGTCCCGCTCGGTCTCTACGTAGCGACCGAGCTTGAGCCAAACTCGGTCGCTACATAGCGACCGAGCGATCGTCCCGCTCGGTCGCTACGTAGCGACCGAGCTCGAGCCAAAGCTCGGTCGCTACGTAGCGACCGAGCGATTGTCCCGCTCGGTCGCTATGTAGCGACCGAGCTCAAGCCAAAGCTCGGTCGCTACGTAGCGACCGAGCACTCGTCTCGCTGGTCGCTACATAGCGACCGGGCTCGAGCCAAAGTTCGGTTGCTGTGTAGCGATTGAACCTTTCCGAACATCGATACGACACCAGTCCTTGCATTCTCGTCAAACCTTCGAATGCTATCTCCCGAAGACCGTAGCAAGCTCAGTCCATGTTTCCCGCTATTCTAATTCATCGATCAAACTTCGCGGATTAGAAACCGCGGAAAACTCGTAGTAAACGTGTCGAGTCGGAAGACGGCCCAAAGGGACCTAAAACACGACTCGAGGCCTATCCTACGATTTTTCCTAACCAAAAGCCCGTGAACCATGGCATGGTTCACGCTTGGCCCACGAGGAAGGATAAATGTCAAGTTTCCGCGGATAAATACGGAAGTTTTGAAGATAATTGTGAAGATCGGGAAAAATGGAATATCTCCATTTTTATGCTATGACGGCTTAAGGGCAGAAGAGTAAAAGCGTAAACCGACCTTGGAGCTAGTATATAAGGAGTCCTAGGCGAGGAGCAGAAGGGGAACTTTTTCAGAGCAAACTTAGCACTTAGAGCAATTTGGGCAATTTTCCATTTTTGTTATTTTGAGCTGCGACTCAATTAGGTTTAGCCGTCTTAGGGTTGCTAGAACTAGGAATCTCGCCGACAGCTCTCGAGCCCAGGCTTATACCTTGTTGTAACGCTCATACGCAGATTCGGAATAAGATTCTACTTTGCTCTCTCTTCGATTTCTTATTTTTATCGTTGTTATTCTCGTGTTCTGATTGCTTGACGTGTGGTAATTAACAGATATCCGGGTCCTCTGGGAAATTAGGGTTTTCCTAGTTTCCTTATTTAAACGGAAATCGACAGTGTGAATTTCGGTTCCCACACAAGCCTTAATGGTTTTAGCCACCAAGTCTTGTTCAGACTCATCCTAATTAAGCAATAGATCTTTCTTATATTTTTTTATTATTTATTATTATTATTATTATTTTTTTAAGAGATCTAATCTAGGGTCGAAATCTAGAGAGAGAAAATGTGATAAATAATCTAAAACCAGGCGGTACCTTCCAGACCTATCTGAAGAATCCGTTCCCATGTATACCAAGCCCCAAGACAAGCGGTTATGTCAGGTTTAGTGTTGGAAATCAGCTTTGGTTACTTCATACGGTTCAAGGCAAGTGTGTAGTTGATAGGTTGATCTGCTCTAGCATCTTTAGTGCTATCTGCAATCAGTAAATCTAAAATGGTGCTAAAGATTGGTTAGATATTCATGTTTAAACCAGTATAAGATTATAGTCCCTATTTTCGATAGCTAAACATAATTTATTTGAAATTCTTTTTTACGTAAGAATAAAATAAATTATATCAGTAAATCTCCTCCCAGACTTAAATTACACTGTCCCTGTGTAACTCAGCCGGAGTTATGATGAAAAGTGTATAATGTACGAAATGTAACAAGTAGGTAGGATACATATGACCGTGTTAGATATCGATCGATGGGTAAGTGTTACATCGATCGTCGTGTGGTTGCCTATGTCGAACGATGTCGACGTCTCGTCGTCGGTCAATATTAAGGTCTTCCTACTTGGGTCTCCTAAATCTGAAAGAAATAAGACGAAAGAAATTAAATGCTAGCTAATAAAACCAAAGTAAAATACCTAATAGTGGGTTGCCTCCCACTCAGCGCTTGGTTATAGTCATTTAGCTTGACTGTGGTAGTGATTGGCTATTGGGTGGAGAAGCAGCTGCTTGTTGGAAAGCAAGCATCCACGTCATCTCTGCGCATTCTGGACCAAGATGCAATGAAGCTTCTTGTGGCCTCATAATTTCTTGTCCATTTGTCATCCATCTTCCCAAGTACATTGGAGATGTTCTGTAGCCTTTCTTGAATGTTGTCAATGCTGACCTGGTGCCAGCCTATGTTGTCATAGGCGTAAGCTGAAAGATCTGTCAGTTCCTTTTGCATTGACTCCACTGTCTTGTGTATCAGCTGCTCGCCGATTGTTGTAGACTCGGCGTCGATCGATGCGATTATGTGCTCGTTGGTCGATCTCAGTGAGTTGCCGTCGATCGATTTTGCCTTTGTCCTGTCGATCGATGCTGATATCTGATGTTGAGCTGCGAGTTGCCTCTGAATGGCTTTGACTTCTTTCTGTAGCCATTCTGCGTGGTTGTCTAGTCCACTGATTTTGTTGTCGAATGGAAAGTAGATGTCATCGCAGCGTTTGTCAAGTCGTTCCTCCATGTTGTCTAGAGCAGTGTAGATCTTGGATGTGATCTTGTCAACTTCTGCTGCTGTGTAAGGAAGTAACTCCACAGGTTTCCTGCCATCGATCCAGGGTCCTCTTAGCCTGTCGATCGATGTTGATTTTTCCTGCAAAAAACTTTGATTAGTAATGTTCTCAATATCCTTTTGGGCATCAAGTAATTGACTAGACAATTTGTTTAAATATGTCATGACTGGTGATATAAAACGGTCATGCATATCCTCGTAAGTCCTCAGCCTCTCATTCATTGCTGAGACTTTCGCGTCGAGCGATGTGAAGGTGCACATGTCGATCGATGTGGCTGGATGTTGGTCCTTCTTGCGAATGGTGTCCAGGTCTTGCTGTAGTAGCTCGATTTTGGTGCTTAGCCAGTCCACGTTGTTGTTGAGAGGGTAGTAAACGTCGTTTATCCTTGTGTCGATGTATGAGACTTCCCATTCATCCCGGTGTTGTGTTGAGCATCGCGGTTCTGCAAGGGTTCGAGCTGTAGGAAGTCTAACGTCGATCGATTTTGCACATGGTGCGTCGATCGATGCTGAGGACGTAGCTTCCTTCTCAAATTGCTGACATAAACTATCAATTTATGTCCTCATTTCTGCCATACATCTGAAAAGCTCATTGTAGCCTCTATCCAAAGGCTGATGTGTTTCATCTACCAGTGTTTTGAGCTCCTCTCCCAGTTTCTCCTGAGCTCCACAAATACCAAACACCATTTCATCGATTTCTTCTTTGGTGTAGAGTTCTGGTGCCAGTCTTGTGAGTGTGAAGGAAGTGGCATGTTCTGGAAGACAGATGTGGCTCTCTTCAAAAAGAGATGCTCTTTCCAGTATTTTCCTGATGTTGTCCTTTGTGACAGGTATCATCTCACCAGCTGCGCTTCGTGCGTGTCCACGCTCATCTCTGTAGACTCCATATTCGTCCCTTTGTTCCCAAGTGAACTTTCTGGCTCCATACATGTCGAAAGCGCGGCTCCCACATTCATAGCGTCTGTCGATCGACGTCGGATTATCCATATCGATCGACGTTGGTGTTACCCTGTCGATCGATGTCTCCATGATACTGTCGATCGATGCTTGCCCTTTTGGTTGGCGTGATAGATCTGGGTTGGTTTCTGTTGTGGTGACTCCTGCGTGGTTATTGGGATCTGTTAGAATGACGTCTGGAGTGCCACGTTGCTGTGAGAACAGGTTGTCGGGTCCATTGGTTACTTGAAGGATGTCTGCTATGTCCTCTCTGGACACTTGTAAAATCCTTCCATCCATTGCACGTGCGTTGCCATCTGGATCCCTGAAAATACCAAATTCATCAGGTGTTAGAAAACCGTAATCAATGTTTGCATAATTATTCTTTTTAGAAATAGAGAGATTAGGGTTTAGAGTAGTATCGATCGATGTAGATACAGTTACATCGATCGATGGCAGAGTAATTTCTGCAGAATTTGTGTTCTTGAGATGATTGCTCTTCATGGATTTTTCTGTTGATGTAGAAGGAAGAGTGTTCATCTTATTTGCTTGTGTGTTTGCTCTGATGTGTGTAGGTGGTTTCGGGGGTGCAAAACGATTTATATAGGTATCTGTAAACCTAGTTAGGGAGGGAATATTCTCCTGCTCCTGAATTTTCGCTGCGGCGCGAATATCGATCGATGTTCCTTTACTGGTGTCGATCGATGTGAGCGGTTGTTTTGCTGGACGAGGGTGGGTATCGACCGATGTGGAGTGCACAGCGTCGAACGATGTTGGAAACGTGTTGGTGAAGTTGTGTGTTTCAAGTCTTTCATCCTGCAAAGACATTTCTATTGCACGTTCTTTCCAGTAATCCTCATCGTATTCCTCGGTATGTTCCTCATGAGGTGAAGTAATTACAGTGTCAACTGCAAAACTTTCATGGAAACCACTGTCTGCCCAACTGCCTATGGAATAATCATCATGTCCTCTCCTGGTTGGAGGTTGGAAGGCAAAATGTTGGTAGCAATGATTAGGTGAAGCGAAATGGTCAAGTGGGTGCATTACGTCGAGTGACGTATTGTTGTGGTCATCGGTCACCATTGACACATTGGAATCGATCGATGGAAAGGTTGTGGTGTCGATCGATTCCGAGTACTCTGTTTCGTACTCCGATTCATACTCTGCTCCACAATGGCATGCGCCAATGAAGTCGAGTTCTTTCCCATAATCCACATAATTTGAGTTCTTTCCCATAAGTCGAGTTCTTTCTCTTAGGTCGGATGGGATCGTAGTGAATGTTTGGGTCTATGAGCGTTAGACACAATTTGTTTTTGTTCATGTCACATACAGCTCCTACTGTAGCTAGGAAGGATCTTCCAAGCAGAAGTGAAGAGTTCCAGTTAAGCTCGATGTCTAAGACATGAAAATCTACAGGGACAAGGGCATTACCAATCAGTACCTCCAGATCTCTTATGATGCCTCCGGATCGTTTCTCTGAAAGATCCACGAAGGTGAAGGATTCTGTTGAGGGTTCGATGGTCAAACCAAGCTGGTCCGCCATGATCCGAGGGAGGATACTAACCGATGCTCCTGTGTCACACATTGAATGGGGAAATTCAACACCCTTGACTATGCATGGTATTGCAAACTTCCCAGGATCACTCTTCTTCGTCAATGTGATCCTGTGTTTCATCTTCCTCTGACTTGATGAAACATTCTCCTAATGTCCTCCTCAGTTACCTTTGTTTCTCTGAAGAACATCCACAACCGGTGTGTGAAGTAAGCTTCATCAAAAGTTTTTCGATTGGGATTCTGAGGACTCGTTTAGTGAAACCATCCATCTCCTTATCGTTAGCTTCCCTCTTAAGGTTTTTAGGAATCTTCTCCTTCCTTTTCCTTAACCTTCTCCCTTCAGATTCTTGTTCCTCTTGAACAGTTCTGTTGAACTATTTAAAGGGTTGGGTTTTGGTTCGGGTGGGTTTGCTAATGGTTTAGGTGGTGGTCTGAGTGCATTGATGTAATCATTATCGATTGAGGGTAACCGCACTCGGTATGTCAGAGGTGCCTGTCGATCGATGGGAGGTGTGTTGTGACGATCGACGTCGGACTCACTCTGTCGATCGATGGTTGAGTTAACCGATCGATCGATTTTTTCATAGAAAGGGGAGGGTGGGTGAGGATGCTTAGCTGCGAATTCTTCATGAGTTAGAATTCGAACCGCATTGCATTCAGTCGAATCGGCAGACGACGTCGATCGATGTCTGGAGTAATCCGTCCATCGATCTTCATCATGGTCTGTCGATCGATGCGAGTTCATCGACATCGGTCGACACCATTGGGATCCGCCGAGACTCATGGAGCTTTCGACTTCGAAATCTCCTTCCTCAAGGTTTTCATTTCTCACCACTTGCCAGAATTCATCATCTATGATGGCATTTACGTGGTGTTTCCCTTTGTCGGCTCCTGCTTCTCTAGCAAAAGCTTCTTGCCTCTTAATAGTCTCGCCCGTCTGAATTACTTGGGTTTCAAGTTTTCTCACCTGAGTCCCTAAGGTCTCGATTTTGGTGTTCAGATTGTTGTAGGCAGAGTCTATCTTACCGTTGAAATCCACGGTGATTTGTTGTTGTCCCAACAGTACTCGATCAAGCATTTCTTCGATCTTGCTTTCCTGAGTTTGGGGTGGTGGATTTTGATAGTAAGAGTTCGAGTAGCTCTTGCTGTTGTTGAAGGGTTTTTGAAATTGTGAACTTTGGTTACTTCTTTGGCCATTTCCAAAGAAGTTTCTGTTTCCGCCCTGGTTTCCAAATTTTGGAATCCGGTACCTCCGATGTAGTTCACATCTTCTTCTCCTTCGGTATCTGCTACTTCTCCTTCAGCTGAACATACTTGCTTCCTAAGAAGTTCGTGCACCACATCTAACTTAGCTCTTACTTCGTCCATCTGTTCCTTCCCGATAGAGGCTACAGACTTCTTCCGTTCAGAGTCAGTGTTTTTGGTGCTGCTGCTGTTAGCAAGGTTTTCGATAAGTCTCACAGCTTCCAACGGATTCCGAGTAGTGAAGTTTCCTTCACTCGCCGTATCAAGAGCCATTTGATACTGTAAGGCGAGACCTCGGAAGAAAGTGCTTAGCAGCTGCACTTCATTAAATCCGTGGTGTGGACAGTCTCGCTGGAAAAACCTAAATCTAATCCACGCATCTTTGAAGGACTCTCCAGCCTTCTGCGAGAATGTGGAAATTTTGTTCCGAAGTTCTTCAGCGCGCGCCTCATCGAAGAAGTTTCGTAAGAAAGCATTCTTGATGTCGCTCCAGGATGTTAAAGATCCTGTGGGTTGCTGCCTAAGCCAGTGCATCGCTTCTCCATTCAGCGTGTATCTGAAGAGCTTGCACAGCAGGTAATCTTCGGGGACTCCTTCCATTCGAATGGCAGCGATTAGATCCTCGAACCGTTCCAAATGGTCCATAGGATGCTCGTGCGGTAACCCAGAGTAGGGTATCTGCGACACGAGAGTGTAGTATTGAGGCTTCAGCTCGAAATTCTGCTTCTGGATCTCCGGAAGTCGAATCGCTGATCTGTTGGAATAGTACTCATCTGGGCGATTGTAGTCGGCCAGTGGTTTCGATCGAGCCTCCTCATCTACAGGTTGAGCAGCTCCTGTAGCATCAGCATCAGGGATTACAGTTCCCTGAGCATCTATTTTCTGACCTGTTGCATTACGCAGATGACCGGCCTGGTCATACAGGTTTCCGTTCTCATCCTGAGTTAGAATAATAATGTTTACCATTTTTGACGACACGTTATCGATCGACGTACGCGGTGTAGTATCGATCGTTGTCGAACGACTGGGATCGATCGACGATGACGGTCTGGTGTCGGTCGACGGTTGGTTGTGCGTATCGATCGACGACGAAGTGGTTGCGTCGAGCGATGTGGAACGTTGACCTCTACGGATGGTGCGTTCCAAATGAGCAGGATCGTCTGAGAACAGCAAGTCTTTCTCCTTGTTGCTTCTGGTACCGCTGGGCATGCACCTGAAAAGACAAGAAAAAGAAAGATTATTAGAAAAGGGGGTAAAGAAAAGAATAAGAACTAATAAAACTAAATCTAATGGCGATCAAAGCTCCCCGGCAACGGCGCCAAATTTGATACCACTCAAATTACCCTAAGGAGTGTTACTCTCATCAAAAGAGGTTCAGATGTAGTACTTAGGGATCGAATCCACAAGGAGCTAGGGAACAATTAAATCTAGTGTTTATTAATTCTAAAGGTTGTAATGTTTTAAATAAAATAGCAATAGTAACTAGCGAGTAAATGATAAATGTAACTTAGGTTGGAAATGATATTAGATGCAGGGCCACTATTCAGGTGTTGGAGATTATAATTCCTATAGATGCCTAACTGTTGCATGCATGATATATTAGAGCTCATTCGCTTAACTCAGTGATCAGCTGTCGCATGTACCACTGGTTAACAGACTAGATCTTGTGTCTCACCGGTTAGATGCAGACACAAGAGAGTGTCGATCGATAGTCTATTAAGACGTCGACCGATACACTTTTGCCAACATCGATCGATTGTCAGTTGAGGACATCGATCGATGGGTTCTAGCCAGGCCTATGCGCGAGTATGAAATGCTCTACTAAGATTCTAAATTGGCGGTTAGCCCTCTCTAGCAATCCTAATATGATAGATAGATGTCAGGATGGGATAACAAGGGTGCTTGAATATGCAATCCTATGATCATGTTCTAGTTAGCTAGGCTAAAACAAGCAATGAAGTACAAATCTATCATGAATATCACAACAAGGCAGATCTATAGTTTGGGGCTAATCCCACAAACCTATCTGAACCCTGGATCTAACAGTTGAACTACTCAGACATAGCAAAGCAATTCATATCAATGGATAAATAGAAACTCATAGAATAGATGATAAAGAAATGAAACAAGGAGTTCCAATCACAAGTGATCTTCTCTCCCAAATGAAACTTGTAACAAAACTAGGTCTAGAAAAGAAAAGCTCTCCCTGCCGTCAAACACTTAGGCAGTATATATTCTACTAGGTTAAAAACTCGTCAGGGCATTTTGGTAATTTGGCTTGGCCTTGGTTTTTAAGTCTGCTGAATCCAAAATGTCGCGTCTGGTGTCTCGACATCGATCGATGGTACATGTGTACATCGATCGATATTAATCTTCATCTGTCGAGGCATTTCCTGATATCGATCGTCAGCACTGATGCGTATCGATCGATTATTCTTCCTCTCGTCGACCTCTAAGTGGTCAGCTCGGGTGAAATGTCCTTTATGCTCCAAAATGCTCCAAAGTCATAGCTTTACTCCGAAATGCACCTGAACCTGAAAACATACCTAGAAGAGTAGAAAACATAGATATATATATAGTAAAATAGTAATATACCATGGATAAAAATGGGTCAAATCCAGGGTATATCAGCTGTCCGTGGCTGCTCGTCAGCACACACATGACGTTCGTGTGTGTCCGTCAACAGACACAAGACGTCCGTGTGTGTCCGTGTGTGTCCATGTGCGTCCGTCAGCACACACAGGACGTCCGTGGCTGTCCATCAGTACATATATCAGCACGCTGGCCCTTCCCGTGGACTGTTCGGGTGATTTTGGCCCACGTGGGCTGTCTGTTCAGTACACACAGGACGTCCGTGGGTGTCCGCCAGCACACACACGGCGTCCGTGGCTGTCCGTGTGTGTCTGTCTGTGTTCGTCAGCACACGTAAGACGTCCGTGGCTGTCCATCAGTACACATGTGAGCACGTTGGTCCTTGGACTCAGCGGGCTGGCCCTTCCTGTAGACTGTTTGGGTGATTTTGGCCCACGTGGGCTGTCTGTTCAGTAAACACAGGACGTCCGTGGGTGTCCGCCAGCACACACAGGACGTCCATGGCTGTATGTGGCTGTCCGTCAGCACACACAGGACGTCCGTAGCTGTCCGTGTGTGTGCGTTGGTGTCTGCCAGCACACACAGGACGTCCGTGGCTGTCCGTCAGCACACACAGGACGTTCGTGTGTGTCCGTCAGCACACACAGGACGTCCGTGGCTATCCATCAGTACACATATCAGCACGCTGACCCTTGGACACTGCACGCTGGCCCTTCCCGTGGACTGTTCGGGTGATTTTGGCCCACGTGGGCTGTCTGTTCAGTACACCTAGTACGTCCGTGGGTGTCCGCCAGAACACACAGGACGTCCATGGCTGTCCGTGTGTGTCCGTGTTTGTATGTCTGTGTCCGTCAGCACACATAGGACGTCCGTGGCTGTCCATCAGTACACATATGAGCACGTTGGTCCTTGGACTCAGCACGCTGGCCCTTCCCGTGGACTGTTTGGGTGATTTTGGCCCACGTGGGCTGTCTGTTCAGTACACACAGGACGTCTGTGGGTGTCCGCCAGTACACATAGGACGTCCATGGCTGTATGTGGCTGTCTGTGAGCACACACATGACGTCGGTAACACTGTCCGTGTTTGTGCGCGGGTGTCCGCCAGCACACACATGACGTCCGTGGCTGTCCGTCAGCACACACAGGACGTTCGTGTGTGTCCGTCAGCCCACACAGGACGTCTGTGGCTGAAATTCACACTGTCGATTTCCGTTTAAATAAGGAAACTAAGAAAACCCTAGTTTCCCAGAGGACCCGGATATCTGTTAATTACCACATGTCAAGCAATCAGAACACGAGAATAACAACGATAAAAATAAGAAATCGAAAAGAGAGCAAAGTAGATCTTATTCCGAATCTGCGTATGAGCGTTACAACAAGGTATAAGCCTGGGCTCGAGAGCTGTCGGCGAGATTCCTAGTTCTAACAACCCTAAGACGGCTAAACCTAATTGAGTCGCAGCTCGAAATAACAAAAACGGAAAATTGCCTAAATTACTCTAAGTGCTAAATTTGCTCTGAAAAAGTCCCCCCCTCTGCTCCTCGCCTAGGACTCCTTATATACTAGCTCCAAGGTCGGTTTACGCTTTTACTCTTCTGCCCTTAAGCCGTCATAGCATAAAATGGAGATTTTCCATTTTTCCCGATCTTCATAATTATCTTCAAAACTTCCGTATTTATCCGCGGAAACTTGACATTTATCCTTCCTCGTGGGCCAAGCGTAAACCACGCTGTGGTTTACGGGCTTTTGGGTAGGAAAATCGTAGGATGGGCTTCGAATCGTGTTTTAGGTCCCTCTGGGCCGTCTTCCGACTCGACACGTTTACTACGAGTTTTCCACGGTTTCTAATCCGCGAAGTTTGATCGATGAATTAGAATAGCGGGAAACATGGACTGAGCTTGCTACGGTCTTCGGGAGATAGCATTCGAAGGTTTGACGAGAATGCATGGACCGGTGTCGTGTCGATGTTCGGAAAGGTTCAATCGCTACACAGCGACCGAACTTTGGCTCGAGCCCGGTCGCTACATAGCGACCGAGTGAGACGAGCGCTCGGTCGCTACGTAGCGACCGAGCTTTGGCTTGAGCTCGGTCGCTACGCAGCGACCAAGCGGGACGATCGCTCGGTCGCTACGTAGCGACCGAGCTGTCTGAGCTCGGTCGCTACGTAGCGACCGAGCGGGACGATCGCCCGGTCGCTACGTAGCGACCGAGCGGGACGAGCGTCGGTCGCTACGTAGCGACAGAGCGGGACGATCGCCCGTCGCTACGTATCGACCGAGCTTGGCTGAGCTCGGTCGCTACGTAGCGACCGAGCGGGACGAGCGATCGGTCGCTACGTAGCAACCGAGCGAGACGAGCGCTCGGTCGCTACGTAGCGACCGAGCTTGGCTGAGCTCGGTCGCTACATAGCGACCGAGCGGGACGAGCGCTCGGTCGCTACGTACGACCGAGCTTTGCTGAGCTCAGTCGCTACGTAGCGACCGGCGGGACGATCGCTCGGTCGCTCCGTACTATCGACCGAGCGGACGATCTCTCGGTCGCTATGTAGCGACCGAGCTTGGCTGAGCTCGGTCGCTACGTAGCGACCACGGACGAGTGCTCGGTCGCTACGTAGCGACCGAGCGGGACGAGCGCTCGGTTGCTACGTAGCGACCGAGCTTGGCTGAACTCGGTCGCCTACGTAGCGACTTGTTTCGAGCTTTTCGTTCGGACATCTCGATTCTTTCTCCTCCGTGAGCTTTTTCGTAAGAAAGAGTCTATTTTGAAAAGTACTCTTCGGAGAGATTCTTATTTTCCTCCTTGGACGTTTTGAATGTTAAATTCGTCGTAACCGTTTTTGACCCCAACAGTTAGCCCCCCAGCCCGTTAGAGTTGTGATTCTAGGGGGCGGATAGGTGATTTTGACAAGTTTAAGTGTATTAGACGAAATTTACATTTAAAATTCCGCGGAAAAAAAGTTGTCGAGACGACATTCCGAACCCATACTTCTACAAGTAGTGAGCTCCTGTCATTCATTTTCTTCACACCTTTCCTTCTCATTCCTTCAAAAACCTCTAGTTTCATCAACTTTCCTCTCAACATGTCTTCCTCCCAAGGTGATAAGAAAGATCCGACGTCGAGATGGGTGAGGCCACTTCTCCGGCTCCGATTCCAACTTCTCCGCGCGGAAGTGCCGGCTTGTGTTGCCGGTCATCTTTCTTTCGAGAGAAACTAGTTCGTCGTCAAGCGAGAAAGAACTAGCTCAAACCGGGTCCGAGCTTCGTCTTCTTCCGCGCAGGTCGTTGCCCCGTGTCATGGGATCGTCGTCGCCGCTCCTCTCCCGCAAGTCCTACCTGCGGGATCTTCCACGACTCCGATCCTCGTCGAGGACAAAGAGAAAGCCGCTGACTCTATGCCTCCGCCTCCAGCCAGAAAAGAAATCGTTCTGGCATTGCGTGCTCCTAGCGCTGTCCTGGCTACTCAGCCTAAGAGTCGGAAGAGGAAAACTTCCAAGGGCGGCGACGGGGAGACTTCGCAGCGAGGTGGGTCGAGCCTAGCGTCGGGACTTCGCGGAAAGGTTTGTTTCTTGTTTGAATTCTCGATCGCTTTTCGTGTATTCTTTCCACGGACTTAGTCTAACATTTTTACCGTTCGCAGTTCATATCGTTGATCGATGGGATGATCAGCGAATGTGGTTCTGAGACCAGTCGCCTTTCCGGGGAGTTGGTGGAGCTTCAGGGCAGATGGTCCGAAACCGAGGCTATGTTGACGGCTGTCGAGACTCTCACTCCTGCTGCAAGTGTCGAAGCTCGAGGTTGCGATAGGAGAGCTTGAGAGGGACCTCGGGAAGACGGCGAGTTCCTTGCTTAAGGAAAAGAAGGCCAGGAAGGCCAATCCTCGGAGGTGCGTCGACTCCAGCGTCAAATCGAGAGTGATGCTGGAACTAGCGCGCCGCGGGATCCAAGAGGCTACGGATGCCTTTCGCGCAGATTTCAAGCTCGCTTGGCGAAAGATTTCTGCTTCCCTGGGTTCCCTCGAGTGTATCCGGAGTAGGATTTTGCTTTGGCGACGATTGAGGGCGGGATGGCCGTAGTTCGGTCGTTCCAAAGTGAGACTCCTGTGACCTTGGAGGCCGAAGAGGCCCCGGCTGTCCGGCTGCAAGGGAGATATGGCGGCCGAGGATGGAGATTTCGATCTTATCCTGGCCGACCTGAAATCCGCATGCTCCTTCCGACGTGTTTCAGAGACCCAGAG
>NW_026015711.1:0-8830 GCF_020379485.1 Brassica napus
CATCTTTTGCTTCTTATCCAGACACCAAAACCACTCTCTCTCAATGGCACCAGAGACTTGGCCACCCTTCTTCTTCTACTTTAAAAGCTGTTGTTTCCCATTTTTTCATACCTTGTTTCACAAACTCTTCTACTTCTTCTCCTTGCAATGATTGTCTACTTAATAAAACTCAAAAGCTTCCCTTCATCAAAGTACTATTGTCTCAACCCATCCTCTCGAATATCTCTTTACTGATGTCTGGCAATCTCCAATCTTATCCACCCAAAACTATAGATATTATCTTGTCCTAGTTGACCACTTCACTAGGTACACATGGCTTTTTTCTTACCAAAAAGTCTGATGTCAAAGACATCTTCCAAACCTTTACACCCATCGCAGAAACCAAGTTCAAAACAAAGATCTGCGACCTTTATTCTGATAATGGCGGTGAGTTCCGCGGAATCGGGTTCCATCAGAACCTATCCTGGATTATGGTGGAGTTGTGCGGCTTGTTCCGCTTTGCCCCAAGCCAACTGAGTCTCCGTTCCTGGGGACTTATACATGCCCTTCAAGTCCTTTCAGAACTGTCCGCTGTAGAAATAACTAGTAGCATGGTTGCTGCCGCCGCCTTCCATACTCGAGAAATTGGAGAAGGGTCTCGTCTTTTCGAGTTGTACCACGTCCTCGTTGTACGTCCCCAGTGGAATTTCCGGAGTGGATCGAAAACACATCAACATTTGGCGAATATTTATTCCTTCTTCACCTCGGCCCGAGACCTAACGGATTTCGTCTCTCCTGGTCGCCTCTAGGTATCTATATTCCTATGTCCGGATAATATTTTTTATTTTACTTTTTGTGTTGGTAAATAAAGAAATTTTTTGGATGTCATAATTCTAAGATTTGAGTACAACTTTAACGTGCAACGTCAGACTATTCCATGATATTTAATGTCCAAGTGATTTTCCATTTGTAGGTATTTCGCCGGATGATCCAGCTGAATCCACTACGTTCCTGGAAAATCTGTTGAATCTAGCCACTAACCTCCGTGATCCTGCTTTTCTGCTGCATCCCGACATCATCCAGATGACTTCATTGGCATCTAGTGACAGTTATCTTTTCGTCCCAGCACGTAATGGTTATTTGTTTTGTTTTACTTTTTCTTGTTTAAATCTATTACATCTTTTAACAAATTAGAGATTTATTAGGAATAAATTCGAATATGACTAGGTGGCTACAACCATTAAAGCTTGTTTCATAAGAATTTCATAGGTAAAGGATAAGAACAGGACTTGGTGGCTACAACCATTAAGGCTTGCTTCACAATAATCCTAGGATATAGGTCAAAAAGAAGTGAACAGACTTGGTGGCAACCACCATTAAGGCTTGATTCATGGAAGCCTGTCCAATCTTGGTTAATGATCTTGCATATAAGCAGACTTTGACCAAGAGAGAAAATTAGTAGAGAGAGAGGATATGAACTAATGTTTACCTGCAGGTCCAGATACTTGTTTGAAAATCCTAGAATCTGTGATCGATACTCCCAAGGTAAAGCTTCACTTTTATTTTATGCTAAGAAATGAGGTTGGTAGAAGGGAAGAAAGACAAGATTATGCTAAGTTGTTGGCTAGATGAATTTGGTTGCTAAGCTAGGATATGGTATGATGTACTTTTGTGATTAGGACTTCTTAGATGTGGATTGCAATATTGTAGATGTGATGATTCTAAGTTTTAAATCATGTGAGTCCCTGCTGTTTTTAAAACCTCTTTCAGAGAGACTGCCTGTTTGTTTTGCTTGAGGACAAGCAAAAGGGTAAGTCTGGGGAAGTTGATAGACTATGGATTTGACTCATTTTCATCCATAGCTTATAGGTGTTTTTCCTAATAATTATATTATTATATAGTCTATTTATTATATTTATAAGATCATGAATGTTTTGGAGAAAAGTGATGATTTTGGAGCATTTGGAGATATTTGGAGCATTTTGGAGATATTTGGAGCAAGCACCCGAGATGACCATCGAGATCGACTATCGGTCGATATTGGAGAGCTAGAATCGATCGATACACAATACATGGTGTCGATCGACAGCGAACCGCGCAGGAAACCCGTTTGGTCACAGCCAACTTGAAGCCCAAGATTTCACTATTTTACAAGATTGCCCCTGACGAGTTTTTTATCCTAATTATATAAGTTTTGCCGCCATGTTAGAGGCAAAGTGTGCTTTCTTTGTGTTTCCTTGTTTATTGATAGATATGAGAGAAGATCCAAAGTTATAATTTGTGATTGGAACTCCATTGATATCTATATTATTATTCTATGAAGTTTTTATACTTAACTACTGCTATGAATTGCTTAGCCATGTCTGAGTAGTTCTCTTGTTAGATTTTAGGGTTTAAATAGGTTAGGAGGGATTAGCCCCAATTATAGATTGTTGAGTTGTGATAATCATCTTTAGGATTGTTCATTAATGCATGTGTCTAGATTAGCTACCTAGAACCTGCCCTTGGATTGATTGATAAAAGCAATAGCTTAATTCTCATCCTGAAAACATTCTAATAGAGCTATTTTCTTGCTATGAGCAAGGCGAGAGCTGATCTAGTGAGCTTAGTAAGCATTCATTATTTAACCTGCGCATAAAGCTTGACTAGAGCGCGTCGATCGATATCACACTTGAATAATCATCGACGGTGCAAAAGGTGTATCAATCGATACGCTCATTGGAATATCGATCGAAACTTTCTATAATCAATATAACGAGAGTTGAGATCATAGATCTAAATAATAGACAACAAGTCAATGCCCACAAGAGCCGAAAGACTTGTTGATCAAATAGTTGACATTTACATTATCATGCATGCAACTCATTAGGAATCTATAGGATTATAATTCCAACTTTCCTGAATAAAAACCCTAATTATAGCTATTTCCTTTTTAAGCACCAAAACCCAAAAATCTGCTATTGAACAAACACTTGTTTAATATAAAACTGCAATTTACTTTTAAAACTCTTAAAACATGTTTGCTTAACAATCATATTAGAATCCTTAGGTTCCCTAGCTCCCTGTGAATTCGATCCCTAAGTACTACAACTCGACCTCTTATTTGAGAGAGTATAATTCACTCCTTAGAGTTATTTGAGTGATATCAATGCAGTATCCTCAGAGTCTATTACAACTACTTTATAAATAATCTAGATAAATTTCATGTTAACTTTCTTCTATTCTTATTAGCCTCAAATTTTTTTGATATTAATTATATATGATATTTTATGCTTAACATACTTAGAACACAATTTTTTTTATTAATCTCCTTGACGTTCTTTCGGCATAATTTTTTTTAAAATAATCTCCCCTATATTTTTTTTTTAATTATTTGATATGGTTTGATTTCTTTAAAAAACAATATTTGTTTCTGAAACTCTTGATATATTTAAATTATATGTGTAATTTTTTAATAACATGTAGTATCAACTTTTAAAATAAGTGTGATTTAATTCTTATAGTTTAAATTCTTGAAGTTTATGTTAAGTTTTCAAAATTATTATATATGTCAAGTTAATTCGTTTTAATGAGTTTTAAAGTTTATCTTAATTTATATAATTTTTTTTTCAAAACAGTTTGCTTTTGAAACTTTTTGATGTTTTATTTATCTCATTCCAAAAAAGACTCTTATCACATCCGATGTTGTCATTAGCCTTCCATGAACTATTACTGAAATCAAAGTCAATCATCTTCCTAACCTCACAATGGGTGCAACAGAGGCAAGCCTAGGCAAGATCTAGGTGGGGCAAGTGCCACATGCAGAAATTTTTTTTTCTCATTAATTGCATTGAAAATCAAGGACCTTAATTGGATTATAATCTCCAATGCCCCCATACACCTTGGTTACGACTTTTTTATTTAATTAAGTATGCCCCATGTTATGAAATTTGCTAGATCTGCCCCTAGGTGCAATGGATTCAGTCCAAGATCAACCGGTCTTATAATTTCTCCAGAAGCGTCAAGGTGCACCACTCATCTATTCTCACACCCATTGCCTTTAATTGATACATTGAGTTGGAGTTTACCTGTTTATAGGCTTCCTGACAGCTTTTTCTTCAGTTCTTCGGCTTATTCGTTGTTAAGCTCAAATATAGTAATCAATGTTTTGATTTGTTGTACTGTCTCTCTGTAACGTAGCCATTATGTTTCACTTATATTTTTTGTTTCCTATGCCAAAATAGGAGCAAATCTCTTAGCCTCTTCAATTTTTGATCTAACCACATTATTTCTTTTTTTTCATTTCTTTGTACTGGAATTATAATAAGAGCAATCTATTCAAAGAGATCATTTGCATATATATATATATATATATAACTTGATAACATGCCATGAAATTAATTAATTGGAAATTTAGTTGAAACCTCTAATATTAATCTTTAGTCTAGTTTTCCATTTTCATCATTTAGTATTACATTACTTAAAGTCTTGAGTACAATGTATTAGTTACATTACTTAAAATCTCTACTGCAATGTATTTTAGCAATTTCATACAATTGCTGACAACTCAAAATGTTAATTTTTTTAATACATTGAATATAATAAAACATTTTGTGTAGGGGTTTAACTAACTCATGGTATCGACCAGTGATAGACTATGGATTTGACCATTTTTCATCCCATAGTTTTATAGGTCTTTTTTACTAATAATTATATCATTATAGAGTCTATTTATTATATTTATAAGATCATGAATGTTTTGGAGATAAGTGATGATTTTGGAGCATTTTGGAGATATTTGGAGTAAGCACCCGAGATGACCATCGAGATCGACTATCGGTCGATATTGGAGATCTAGAATCAATCGATACACAAACATGGTGTCGATCGACAGAGAACCGCGCAGGAAGTCCGTCTGGTCACAGCCACCTTGAAGCCCAAGATTTCACTATTTTACAAGATTTCCCCTGACGAGTTTTTACCCTAATTATATAAGCTTTGCCGCCATGTTAGAGGCAAAGTGTGCTTTCTTTGTGTTTCATTGTTTTATTGATAGATAGAGAGAAGATCCAAAGTTATAATTTGTGATTGGAACTCCATTGATATCTATATTATTATTCTATGAAGTTTTTATACTTAACTGCTGCTATGAATTGCTTAGCCATGTCTGAGTAGTTCTCTTGTTAGATTTTAGGGTTTTAATAGGTTAGGAGGGATTAGCCCCAACTATAGATTGCTGAGTTGTGATAATCATCTTTAGGATTGTTCATTATCGCTTGTGTCTAGATTAGCTACCTAGAACCTGCCCTTGGATTGATTGATAAAAGCATAGCTTAATTCTCATCCTGAAAACATTCTAATAGAGCTATGTTTCTTGCTATGAGCAAGGCGAGAGCTGATCTAGTGAGTTAGTAAGCATTCATTCAACCTGCGCATAAAGCTTGACTAGAGCGCGTCGATCGATATCACACTTGAATAATCGATCGACGGTGCAAAAGGTGTATCGATCGATACGCCCATTGGAATATCGATCGACACTTTCTATAGATCAATATAACGAGAGTTGAGATCATAGATCTAGTTAATAGACAACAAGTCAATGCCCGCAAGAGCCGAAAGACTTGTTGATCAATAGTTGAGCTTTACATTATCATGCATGCAACTCATTAGGCATCTATAGGATTATAATTCCAACTTTCCTGAATAAAAATCCTAAGTCTAGCTATTTCTTTTTAAGCACACCAAAACCCAAAAAATCTGCTATTGAACAAACACTTGTTCAATATAAAACTGCAATTTACTTTTAAAACTCTTAAAACATCTTTGCTTAACAAATCATATTAGAATCCTTAGGTTTCCTAGCTCCCTGTGAATTCGATCCCAAAGTACTACAACTCGACCTCTTATTTGAGAGAGTATAAATCACTCCTTATGGTAATTTGAGTGGTATCAAATTTGGCGCCGTTGCCGGGGAGCTTTGACAGAAAATTTTTTTTCTCTTGGAGTTTCAGGTACATGCCCAGCTGTACCAGAAGCAACAAGGAATCCCAATTGATATTCTCACCAGATCATGCAAGTTTGGAACGCACGATCCGTAAGGAAGGGCGCTCCCTATCGACCGACAACAACACTTCTGTGTCGCTCGATTCTGCTCAACCACCGTCGACCCAGACACCAGTCCCGTCGACCGATTCTCGCTCACCCCTGTCGATCGAGAACACAAACCTTCCATTGACCGATACCCCTCACCCGAAATCGATTGACATTCCATCTCGGACATCGATCGATACTGAACCGCGAAACATGGTTGCGCCTTGATACTTGTTCGGGACAACAATGGAGACCTGCATGACCAGGAGGGTCATCTGCGTAATGCAGTAGGTCAAGAATAAGATGCTCAGGGGCCGCAATCCCTGAGCCTGATGCACTGGTACTACTGCTACTACAACGGTACTACCTTACCTGTAGATGGGCTGCGCAACCCAGGACGTTGGCTCTACAACCGTCCAGATCACTACTACACCAACAGATCATCCATCCTTCCTCCCACCATTGAGAGGGATTTTGAGTTGAAAGCACAGTACTACACACTTTTGGGATAGTTACCCTACCATAGACTATCCCAAGAGCATCATATGGACCATCTGGAGAGGTTCGAGGATCTGATTTCTGCTATTAGATTCAAGGGAGTCTCTGAGGACTACTATATGCAAGTTTTTCAGATATTCACTTGCTGGAGAGGCTCTGCATTGGCTCAAGCAGTTAAAACAGGATCTCTTAAATCCTGGAGCGACATCAAGAATTCATTCTTAAGAAATTTATTTGATGAGACGCGTGCTGAGGACTTGAGGAGAAAGATTGCTACATTCACTCAGGAGCCTGCAGAATCATTCAGAGGCTCTTGGATCAGATTCAAGTCCTACCAAGAGACTGTCCACACCACGGATTCAATGAAGTACAACTACTCAGTACTTTCAATGGAAACTTCAACACCAGGAATCCAGAGGAGGCAGTCAAGGTGATTGAAACCTAGCATCCAATAATAGCACCAAGAACACTGATTTTGGAGAGGAAGAGTTCTCCCACCATCCTTGGGAATGATCTATGGTGATGAGGTGAAGGCAAAACTGGACAGTGTTCACAAGCTTCTGAAGAAGCAGGTTAGCTTTGTTGAAGATGCAGAAGCTGTAGAGGGTAAAGCAGAGGAGAAGAAGTAAACTACATTGGTGGAGGTGGATTCCAAGGAAACAGGGGTGGAAAAACAGAAAATCCTATGGAAATAGGAGTAACTTCAACCAAAATTCGCAGTACCAGAAACCCTACAACAACAGCTACAGCAACAGCATGAATTTTGGAAGTTCCTACTACCAGAAGCCACCGCCGCCTACTCAAGAGAGCAAGATTGAAAGATGCTCGATAGGGTTCTTGAGGCACAGCAGCGAATGACTGTGGACTTCAATTGGAGATAGATTCTGTCTACACCAATCTGAACACAAAGTTTGAGACTTTGAGCTCTCATGTGAAGAAGATGGATACAGATTGTGGCAGACAGGAGATGCTATTAGGAGGAAGGGACGCTTCAACAAGAGGAGTAGGAGATGATGTGATAAGCAGCACCACGTGAATGAATTATTGAGCATGACTTTGGATGTGGGAAGGAGGGTGGTGCAAGGAGTTGGCGAGGTGAAAGTTTGATTGGGTGGGGGCGGGGAGGTTGGTTGTGAAGGACAGGAAGAGAATACAAGAAGTCAATCAATCGGATGGGGTGTGTGAGCATCGGTCAACACGTCGGACGGGGTCAAGGTTTGGGTGGGGGAAGTTCTAAATCACGGGAGTGCATCTGTCGAGGTAGAAAGTTTGATGATTTCCGGGCGGGTCACAATTGTGTCGATCGACACAGACAGACGGGAGACACCGTCAGGTTATCGATCGGACGGTCAATAGTGCGTGCCGGATAGACGTGCACGCATACACCAACTCAAATCAATCGAGGAGGGCAGTGTAGCACGCCTCACCGGGGGGATGGTGGAGGGAGAGCATAAGGTCGATCCACAACAACGCCTACGGAGTCAACAGCGAGGTCTTGCAATGCCGTGAAGATTCTAACTTCTAACTCGAAGAAGGAGTTCGCATCAAAACAGCGAAAACAAGAAGTCACTCAGGACCCTGACAAGATTCGAAGACGATCATTACATGCCAGAAGATTGTGGATGTCGTCTAGAGGAACTCAGAAGAGGAGAATATCTGAGATCAACAACCATGTGAGGAAGAAGGCATAGGAGAGTCGAGGGGTTTGTGAGGGGTGGGAGGGTTTGGGGGTGGGCTTGGGCAATATTACCTAATCTGAGTGCAGATGACCGAAGATAGCCTTAGCACATTAGGAGCATCGCAGGTCCTACCTAGGGGATGGAAACCCCTTCAGAACACACCGAGCCTGGGCAGCGAATGAGGACTTTTGGGGTGGGTTGAGCCTGGGAGGAATTGGGGGAGACCTCAGATGATGGGATGATGATCCCTGGAAAGATATGTTTTCTCGTAAAGAAACCCAAGGAGAGAAATGGAAAAGTTTGTGAAAAAAAAATCGTGAAACTAGTGAGGGCTAATGTGAAAAGATGGGAAAAAACTAAAAAACAGCATGATAGAGAATCGAAAAGAGGTCTCCAAACGGATTCCTCTAGGAAAAGAGAACTCATCGAAGAAGCTTATTACAGCCATAGATTCGTGAGTGGGATTAAGTGGGGGTCGAGTATGTATCGTTGAGTGGGAGAGAACTAAACCAGCGATTGTTAAAAGACAGAAGACATAGTCGGAGAATGTTATGAATGAAGCTAGGAAAAGAGGAGGAGAAGGATGTGGAGCATGAAGAAGAAGA
>NW_026015712.1:0-36872 GCF_020379485.1 Brassica napus
TTTGAGGCTGCGTAGTGGACGGGTAAACTAATGGGAGAACAGTCACCGTTAACATATTTTGCATACAACAACAGTAGATACCCTAGAATTGAAATGTCACTGTCAGACTCTGTGTCGAACTCTCTTGTGTTTGATTGAAGTGGGGGATGGCCGAGATCTTTATCCAGGGGTGATAAAAGAAATACAGACACGATCAAATTATCAGGAGAAAAATGAAAGAGGCTCATATCGGCAGAAAAGCTATGTAGACACTAGTAGGAGGAATTGGAATTCCAAGTGGGGGAGATGGTTTACCTAAAAAGGGTGAAGTCTAAGGAAATGATAGGACAGCGAAGATGGTAACTGCAACCGAGATATATGGGACCGTTTATGATCGTGGAACGAGTTTACCAGTGACTTATCGTTTGGAATGCTTGACGTTCATGATGAGTTCCATGTGTCTCAACTAAAGAAGGTGGTAAGGGATCCGACATTAATTGTCCGCAACCACCTAAAGATTTGGGTTCTGGTCTGTTGACCCATGGAAACCCGATGAAAGTGTTTGTCGAGTCAAGGAAAGGTTACGACCACTGCAATTGGTCGAGGATGAAGAATCCAACAAGATCAGAAACCTTATTGGATTAGTGGGTAAGAATCGCCATTAATAAGAGATCTGCATGTTGGTTCAACCATTCCAGGGTTTGACGGTAAATGATAAGAAGTATGGTGGACGACATACTACAAGGAAAGTTTTGTGGTTCAGAAAGAATGCAAACGGGCATGTTGATGTTAGTGTGATCCAGCTAGGAGTGTTTTTGCATGGATACATCTAAGATCGAATTTAGTTGTTTTATCAATGTGTTATCGCGTATTTGTCTTGGTAATTGTGGAAGTAAGAGGATTGCATGCACCACTGAAGATGTTGTGAATAAAGGTTTTTAAAGATAGTTGAAGTGCACAGAATAAAAAATCAGGTGATCAAGTTGTTTTACAAACGATCCTATCTGTCCATATAATATGTGGCAGTTCTGCGTTTTGGGATTTTGGATGCATCCTAGAAGGAGCAGTTATTATTAGTATAGTCGGTTGCATCAATAAAGGTGACTCGAGTATTAAATGTTCCAGTCAGATCCGCTATGATGGACCAAAGTAAGGAGAGGATGAAATCTCATGTAAGAAGTGATAGAGGAACATTGAAATGGAGGAGACCTAAGATTATTTCAAGTGAGCGGTTAGAGTATATGGAAGCAAAATACTGCAGCGTGTCCAGAGTTGCTTTAGTTTTTAGTTATCTAGCAGTTGGTCGAGACTAAATTCGGGGACGAATTTATTTTAAGTGGGGGAGAGTTGTAACGACCCGCTCCCGGAGTATTTTTAATTTTGAAGAAAATAAAACGCGAGAGGTTTTATTTTACAAGGAGAGTATTTTTTTTCTAAGTTTGGAAACACTTGTAATCGTGAAGATTGGAGATAAAGATGTATTTTAACTAAATGTCGGATCTTAAGTGAGCTCATGGAATAAATTCGGAATTAGCGGAGCAAATTAAACTGATCATGGAACAATCAGATCATACATAAGTGGGGACGAATCAGATTAATCAGTTTTAGTTATCGAGCAGTTGGTCGAGACTAAATTCGAGGACAAATTTACTCTAAGTGTGGGAGAGTTGTAACGACCCGCTCCCAGAGTATTTTTAATTTGAAGAAAATAGAACGCGATAGGTTTTATTCTACAAGGAGAGTATTTTTTTTCTAAGTGTGGAAAACACTTGTAATCGTGAAGATTGGAGATAACAATATATTTAACTAAGTGTCGGATCTTAAGTTGCCTCATGGAATAAATTCGGAACTAGCAGAGGAAATTAAACTGATCATGGAACAATCAGACCATACATAAGGGAAGATCAAGACCACAAGAACAACTAAGGAATGTTCGGCTGTTGGACAATGCGGGTTCCAAGTAAGGGAAAACTTACTACCCATCATTGCGGATAATACAAAAGGCAGGTCGGATCTACGGGAGTCAATTAAAGAAAGAATCAAAGATATCAAATCAAGCCATTGACGGTGATCGTTGACCAAGCCAAATAAGTAACTGGCAATAAGTGACTGACTTAGTGAGAAAGTTTTTGACCAAGCCAAATAAGGAAACCACACTAAATGTCTGGCTTGGTGAGCAAGTCTAAAAGTAGTATAAAAAGAGACCTTCAGCTCTCATTTCTGGACACAACCAAGAAAAACATATTTAGAAAGAAGTCAGAGCAAGAACGAGTTACTAGAGATAGAAGTTTGAGAAGAGGGATCAAACGAGGAGATGCTAAGAGTTCTTCGTCAGAAACGCAGGAAGTTCAGACTCTTCGAATCCTAGAGATTCAGCTAAGGTGAGGATGTGATTTGTGGCAGTCCAATAAGAACTGTTTATCTGGTTTGATTCAATATGATCGGGTTATGCTTGAATTGAATTTGTTTATGGAAAGTCCGTTCATCGTATTCTTAGGAGAATGAATGATAGGATTTGTAATGGAAAGTTCGTCATCATGTTCTTATGTAATGTATGATAATAATTGTTTATGAAAAGTTTGTTCATTATGTTATTAGGAAAAGCATGCTAGAATTGATGAATGATAATCGAGTTATGTTAGGTTGTTTATGTAAGAAATAAATGTTTGATCTTGAAAATCTAAGTCATGGAATTGTAATGCGTTTAAGGAAAGTTTAATCGAATTGAGTTAATTAAGGAAAGGAACTGGTTAAGAGGATGTAATGGACCTTCGAGTCGAAGGTTTGGGTACGGGCCGTAAGGGACCGACGGGTCGCATGTTTGGCTTTGGCCCAGAGTTCGGCTTCGGCCGCAGGTTTGGCTTCGGCCGCAGGTTTGGCTTAGGCCGCAGGTTTAACTTCGGCTGCAGGTTTGGCTACGGGCACAAGATTATGGGCCTTCAGATCGAAAGGTTAAGAAATGTAAAAGTAATGGAACTAGTTAGGTTAAGGAATGATAGAATCGGATGCTAGGTTGTTAGTATTGATTGAGTGCTTGATTATTAGACTGTGGTGGGGGGGGGGGGGGGGGGTATTGAGCGTCATTGTTGGACCAAGATTTGGTACAAATATCTTCTATTAATATTGGGTGTTGATTTCTATTCTAGATTGGATCAAATATGTTAGTTGTCGACCCCCTAGAATCTCGGCCTCATTCAGCGCGAGAATAGGTCAAAGTTGAAGATGAGGAGCATGTGTAACAACAAAAGAATATGTAGAGAAAGTCCTATAAAAGGACAAGAAAGCTATCTTCACAAGGATACCACTTTTGGAGCTCACGAGGGCTCACGACCATGAATACAATCGTTCACAATCTTCCTATTTAATTAAAGAGGGTTATGGTCTATTGAGGGATAGAGTGTCATCTACCTGTGACCATATCATTCTTCATCGCCATCCCGATGATGTCTATGTAATGCTCACAATGCCGAATTCTCTCCACCACAACGAACAAGACACGAGTCCTTGTTCGCCGATATTGAACCCTGAGTTCCTAAAGACTTCCCAACCAAACTCAAACGACCTCTCGTCCAAGATGGTAAGAGATAAACCGACGTCTCTCTCGAGAACCGAAGAAGCCGATGTCACGCTCGAGACCAGTGAAACCGACATCTCTTTCGAGATGATGATAACCGAACTATATTTAGACTTGATCCCTTGACGGGTACGTAGGCAGCTCGATCCCGAGTTAAGTCACGATCCTTCCTTCTCCCGACATCTCTATGATATTCGACCTACGAATATAGTCCATTTTCGACGACTCAGACCTGATTATTATGGGAACCGAAATTCGCACTGTCGATTTCTGTTTAAATAAGGAAACTAGGAAAACCCTAATTTCCCAGAGGACCCGGATATCTGCTAATTACCACACGTCAAGCAATCAGAACACGAGAATAACAACGATAAGAATAAAAAATCGAAAAGGGAGAGCAAAGTAGATCTTATTCCGAATCTGCGTATGAGCGTTTACAACAAGGTATAAGTCTGGGCTCGAGAGCTGTCGGCAAGATTACTAATTCTAGCAACCCTAAGACGGCTAAACCTAATTGAGTCGCAGCTCGAAATAACAAAAACGGAAAATTGCCTAAATTGCTCTAAGTGCTAAGTTTGCTCTGAAAAAGTTCTCTTCCCACGCTCCTCGCCTAGGACTCCTTATATACTAGCTCCAAGGTTGGTTTACGCTTTTACTCTTCTGCCCTTAAGCCGTCATAGCATAAAATGGAGATATTCCATTTTTCCCGATCTTCACAATTATCTTCAAAACTTCCGTATTTATCCACATAAACTTGACATTTATCCTTCCTTGTGGACCAAGCGTAAACCGTGCTGTGGTTTACGGGCTTTTGGTTAAATAATCGTAGGATGGGCCTCGAGTCGTGTTTTAGGTCCCTTTGGGCCGTCTTCCGACTCGAAGCGTTTACTATGATTTCTTTCGATAAGGAACGAACTTCCCGCGTTATTAATCCGCAAAGTTTGATCGATGATTTAGAATAGCGGAAAAACTAGACTGAGCTTGCTACGCTCTTCAGGAGATAGCATTGGAGGTTTGACGAGAGTGCATGGACAAGTGTCGTCTCGACGTTTCGGAAGAGCTCGGTCGCTACGCAGCGACCAAACTTTGGTTCGAACCCGGTCGCTACATAGCGATCGAGCGGGACGGATGCTCGGTCGCTATGTAGCGACCGAGCTTAGCTCGGGCTTGGTCGCTACGTAGCGACCGAGCTTAGCTCGGGCTTGGTCGCTACGTAGCGACCGAGCGACACGGATGCTCGGTCGCTACGTAGCGACCGAGCAAGACGGACGCTCGGTGGCTACGTAGCGATCGAGCGAGACAGACGCTCGTTGGCTACGTAGCGACCGAGCTTGGCTCGGGCTCGGTGGCTATGTAGCGACCGAGCGAGACGGACGTTCGGTCGCTATGTAGCGACCAAGCTTGGCTCGGGCTCGGTTGCTACGTAGCGACCGAGCGAGACGGACGCTCGGTTGCTACGTAGCGACCGAGCGAGATGGACGCTCGGTTGCTACGTAGCGACCGAGCGAGACGGACGTTCGGTCGCTACGTAGCAACCGAGCTTGCCTCGGGCTTGGTCGCTACGTAGCGACCGGGCTTGGCCGAGCTCAGTCGCTACGTAGCGACCGAGCGGGGCGGTTGCTCGGTCCCTACGTAGCGAGCGAGCGGGACGGGCGCTAGATCGCTACGTAGCGACTGAGCAGAATGGATAGCATGCATGTGCGGTAGTTTCGCAATAATCGAGCTTGAGTTGTCCATTTGAGCCTTCAAAGATACTTCTTCGTAAAAATTTCGTATTGGTTATTTTTTTACGAAAATTATATTTTCTTTTTACGATCTTTTCGGAAATACGATTTCCGAGGATTTTTGGGTGTTATTTCCGTCGTGACCGTTTTTTATCCCAACAATTATATCATTGTGTTCTGAGGATATCGTTGCCCATGTTTTTTCTTTCCCGGATTGAACTCCCGATCACTATCAAATTCTTAGTGTAGTTTTTTGGCACCATCTGTGGGGAAGAGAAACGGAAAACATCCTTGTTAGGAACCCGATCTAAGGCTTGTAAGCACGAAAATGGATCCAACTCATATGGTGTCCAGTACCGCAACAAGGTACCGCACCAAATGAGCCATCACACCACGGTGGCATTGATCTCGCTAGATCATAAATGAGAAACGAAAGATGACGTTCGATTCCGACCTCAGCCAAATCAAATCTCCATTACTGATAAAAAAAATAGTTCACCTCGTCGAGTTTCACGGATAACACCCTCAAACCATAGCATGCCGATGATGAATTCTGATCGCCCAACCTCCCGAGTTCAGTGAGCCCGAGATCGATCTGTCAAACAAATATCAACACTATATGGTCTCAGAACAAACGAAGAAAAGAAAACGAATTCGCCACGCGCCTGGCAACGACTTCCTAGATCAATAAATGATCAGAAGTGAGGACGAATCTTGAAGATCGAATTACAATATATAAAGCGCACCTGGACTGTGCAAAAGAACAAAGTACATCCTATTCTCAAGATTCGAGATCGAAGAGGTGCCAAGAAATCAGATTCCTCCAATTCCCAACGAAGAAGAGCGCGAGCTCTTAAAAGACCGCTCAACAAGACACCACGTTGGAGGATAGAAATAACTATAAACAGATATATTATTATGATAAAAAGGATCCCCCACCTTGAAGAAGACAAAAAGCTAATCGAAAACAAAAGATTGGAGACATATGTGTCTTCCCATAACGATGGTGTAACGACCCAGTCCCATGAAATATGTCGTCATCACGATAAAGGAGGGATGAGCCACCATTATTGTACCATCTTCTTTTTCAATCTCTCCCACGCTCGTGCACTTTACCATCAAAAGAGACGTGATGCAATCACCACTAAGAACCGCATATTGCGACCTCTGACGTCATCGACCACCATAGTTCGAGGCCTGGGGTTGTTTTAGCCAACCAGAGACCTTTGCTGTCATTGTACGATCGTTGCTAGTCATCGTCGATTAGACCCGAGCAAGTGTTATCACGATCTAATTGTTTCTTGTCTTCTAAACTTTGTTCTCCCAATATCAATTGATTGCTTAGCACCAGCCATCAATTGGGGATTCACATAATGAGCTAAGTGTCATATTCCATATTTTATTGTTCAGAAAGTAATAATTATTAAATCCGATCTTGGAAACTATTTATTCGTACTAATCACAGTTTCTAAATATTATTGTTAGTGTCTTTGGTCAATAAGACCATACCCAGTAAGCGGATTCTTTTGAGAAGTAAATAGGGCACCTAGTAGTGACTCTCACATTAACCCGTGCATACACCTTAGTCGGCAAAGAAGTCGATATCTACGTCGGGTGTCACAGATGATTCAACTTTCTCATGAAAGGAATTCGGGAGCTAAAGAGACGAAGACCATCAACGTTTCTCACCACAGATTTATGAAAAAATACAATCTCGTATTTAATCGAATGAAAGACCTCTTCGAGAGTGAAAAGAACGCCTACAAAGCCTTCCATTTCCATCACTATGTTGT
Source organism: Brassica napus (assembly GCF_020379485.1). NCBI lineage: Eukaryota > Viridiplantae > Streptophyta > Magnoliopsida > Brassicales > Brassicaceae > Brassica > Brassica napus. Next base: position 7,071 of record NW_026015712.1, read on the forward strand.
GGAAACGATTAAACAATTCCTCCATCATTTGGGTCATAGAACAGGACGAAGAGATAGTTCCCATGCTCCATGAGAGAGAATTGCAAAGACGGCAAAAAAATCTTACCACCGCTTGATGGGTCAAATGCATAATGCATTCCATCAGACTGAGAATCGCTCACGAGCTCGCCAAAACCCGAGATCCAGACCATTCGAAACCCCCGAGTTTTCCACCTCCCGATCTGTCCGATCTGAAGTCGAAGAAATGTAGAGGTCGACACCTCGACCTGAGACGACTCATCGGAGTTTGAACCTCACAGCTCTAAAAGAGGTACAAACAAGGTGCCGAGAACACAAGAACCCGCCAGTTAACACCCATAGATACTCTGTGTGAACCACAACCTCAAGAGCCTCCTACGAATTCTAGAAATCCCGAGAATGGATTCCTAGTGGCCCTAAACTCGTATCGCACTCAGGTCACCGACCTGCTTGGTAACGGAACATAACAGAGGGAAATATACCTCACGACTTCGCCAGGTTAAACAATAAAGGAGAGACCCAAGAAAATTCACCAATGCAGGAGCATTCCAAAATCACATAGAAAGAAGCCGAAAAATATCACTTCTTCGCCGAAAACATCAAATGCTTACGAGGTCAATAACTAACCGAATCAGAAAACGACCACGCACCTTGTGCCATCGCAAACTGGCAATCAAAACGTCAGAGATCCACACCGAAACGTCGAGATCGAACCATACCAACTATGGTACGACGACGTAGACCCCAAAGAAGAACGAGCTTGAAGAATGCTCAGAGCCTGAGTCAAATCCTCGAGAAGCCTATTTCCCAAAAAAAAAGAAGAGAAAACCCACCTGAAAAACACCTTGAAGTCATATGACCACAACCTGTCTGGGGGGCAAGGGCACTACCCAACGAAAAGTGGCGTCACCTAACAATGAAGAGTTGCGACCAACCAAATAAGCGAACCGACTCGATTTATGGGGAATCGAAGTTATGTTACTCGATCAAATCAATTAAAGCTTACCAGGGAAGGGCTGGAAACATCATCAAAACCCGATAACTTATTTCCGGCCCCGACCACGAAATGACACTCTAAGCACATGAAACTGTCAAGCTCAATATGCCACACGGCAACGCTCTAACCATGCTCCTCAGAGTCAGGGGACATGAGCTCTCCCGAGTAATGATCAACATTGGAAATTCTGTTGGAGTTATATTTTAAGACGCATTCAAAGGACAAGTTTCACCAAAACCCTTCTAAGACAAGAAATTACGCCGCTAATTGTCTTCAACGAAGTAAACGAACTCGCCGCACAGCAAGGTGAAATCATCAAACAACAAATGATCATAAAGGAGCAAGAGTCTCAAGGATATCAAACACGATACCTTGAGCTCCCTTTGGACGTTGACAAGCATTAATTACAAACGACTTCCATGACCTCGATTTGTGTATTTGGAAATCGAAGAGACACTGAGATCGCTACCCCGACCAGGAATGATTGATAATAGATCCAACCATGACCGTGATAAGCATGATCCACAACGAAGAAGACGATCGAGCCACCAAGAATCTCAAGGTGCTCCCAAAGTCTCCATCTCACGATCCGTACGTTTCTAGACTGTAGAAGCATCTCGACAGCACCACGATCCAAATCAAACCACCACAGCCTATGTCTCAATAGACTGAGCAAAGACTGGATCAGCTAGCTCGAACGCGAAAGTCTACCAGTTCGCGCTCCAATCAATTCGACCGACCAAAGGCAACGCAAAAATCCCTCGAGCTATCGAGTTCCCGAACCCTAATGACGCAGATACAAACTGTATGAAACACATATCCACTTTCATTAGGCAAATACAGATCTTGCATCCGAGTTAAAAACAAGACAGACTCGACCTCTAACAAGCTCGTGAAACACAAAGGATCGACAAGTCGCCCTCCTCCAATAATGGCATCGAGTTCGATCTCTGATGCAGAAGCTCGAGGAGCCGAAACTAGATCTCGCTCCACAAAAACAATGAGCCATATGTCCAAGGAACCTTAGGAGCTCAGTGGCCGAGTTTGACTCTTCAGGAATATCGACCAACACAACTCCCAAAGATCTGAAGTCAAGGAGCCAGTGAAACTTTACGCTCTCAGATCGATAGTGAGCTTTTGAACAAGCTCTTATCGTGCCTCCAAAAATATATTGAGCATGGTATCAAGCAGTACGAAACAAAAATACCGGAGAGGCGCGAAGAAAGCTCAAGCCTTGCAATCTACACTCCTTAAGTGAAAAATCCATCCACTTCATTATGAAAAGAGTCATTGAACGCCTAACTTCAAATGATCTCGAACTACTTAAGGGGCCAGTATATCCCTTTCTGTAGAAGAAGCAAATAGATTTTATTTATAACGAATCGTGGAAAATCACAAACAAAATCAAAAGCATCACTAAAAGGTTCCGACCACGAAATCATTTCCTGTCAAGGAAAACGATAAATCTGGACAAACCACGCAGAAATATTCTAAGATCACATGTTGTCTAAACGACATTTCCGAAAAAAAGCAAAGGCGCAAAAGGCTGTAACATCCCGAGTTGTGATATGTGAAAAGGGTAAGAGAATTGATTTGGCTGCCTATGACACCAAAGTTGACTTACCTTTTCTGGAACACATCCTGAAAGAACTCTAGAGTTAAGCGTGCTTGAGCTGGAGTAGTGGAAGAATGGGTGACCTATCGGGAAGTGATTCGCGATAGCGTGCGAGTGAAGCCAAAGCATGGGAAAAGGTCGGGTGGTGATTGTAGGGTCAGTAAACAATGATTTCGAGCCTTTGGAAAATAAACGGACCGACCGTCAGATGGGATGAGGCCCACGGGCCGAGAGAGCAGGCGTGGGTGGCCCATTAGCTGTGGGCGGTCGGGGCGTTACAAGTGGTATCAAAGCTGACTAGCCATCTCAGTTCTGACCAGAGAGGCGTCTTGAGACCTGTCGTGGGGCGCAACAAGGACGTTGTGTTCTTTGAGAGGGGGTGAATTGTAACATCCCGAGTTGTGATATGTGAAAAGGCTTAAGAGAATTGATTTGGCTACCTATGTCACCAAAGTTGACTTACCTTTTTCGGAACACATCCTGAAAGAACTCCAGAGTTAAGCGTGCTTGACCTGGAGTAGTGGAAGGATGGGTGACCTATCGGGAAATGATTCGCGATAGCATGCGAGTGAAGCCAAAGCATGGGAAAAGGTCGGGTGGTGATTGCAGGGTCAGTAAACAATGATTTCGAGCCTTTGGAAAATTAACGTGACCGTCGAGAGCGGGCGTGGGTGGCCCATTAGCTGTGGGCAGTCGGGGCGTTACAACTTACAGAGGCAGTAAGCACGACATGGTCCACGACGTCGTACTATGAGTTGTGCACATATCAAGTTAATAATTCACAGCCATGTCAACTTCTCCTCAACTACACAAGGAAAAACCGATCAAACATCCAACACCATTCTTCTCTTCTCCGCTAGATCGCAGTCGTTAAAACCAGAACACGCCCTTGTCGGTAAACAATTATCTTTAATCTATTTACACATAAGTACATTTCACCAGAGAATAGATTCTCGCATTACTTTTACAAGCTTTATATTATCAAATTCAAATCACTATTGTGGGAACCGAAATTCGCACTGTCGATTTCCGTTTAAATAAGGAAACTAGGAAAACCCTAATTTCCCAGAGGTCCCGGATCTCTGCGAGAGCCAACGACAAGTGATCGAATATATGCGGAAATCATGAAAAGATAACAAACGAGTTTAGAGAAAACAGTAGATCTTATTTCGAGTCCGCGTAAGAGCGTTGCGATCATTACAAGAGAATACAAAGGCTTTGGCCGCAGGGGCCGTCAGCGAGTTACCTAGTTCTAGCAACATAAAACCCTAATCCTAGTTGAGTCGCAGCTCGATAACAAAGGACGAAAAAGATATCTAAAAGGCTTAGATTGATTTCGGACTGAACCTTGTTAAAGGCTGCCTACGTACCCCTTTCGAGGATCAAGCCGAACGTAGTTCAATTGATAGAGCTGGACAAGAGATCGAACTGCCTGGGCGAGTTCGTCTAGTAATTGAGTGCCAGTCATAGAAACCGAACTTGTCGAGAATAAGCCTAAAGTTTCTAAGTGCAGAGAATTCCGAATCTAAAAAGTTCCCTCCCTTGCTCCTCGCCTAGGACTCCTTATATACTAGCTCCAAGGTCGGTTTACGCTTTTACTCTTCTGCCCTTAAGCCGTCATAGCATAAAAATGGAGATATTCCATTTTTCCCGATCTTCACAATTATCTTCAAAACTTCCGTATTTATCCGCGGAAACTTGACATTTATCCTTCCTTGTGGACCAAGCGTAAACCAGGCTGTGGTTTACGGGCTTTTGGTTAGGAAAATCGTAGGATGGGCCTCGAGTCGTGTTTTAGGTCCCTTTGGGCCGTCTTCCGACTCGACACGTTTACTACGAGTTTTCCGCGGTTTCTAATCCGCGAAGTTTGATCGATGAATTAGAATGGCGGGAAACATGGACTGAGCTTGCTACGGTCTTCGGGAGATAGCATTCGAAGGTTTTGACGAGAATGCAAGAACTGGTGTCGTATTGACGTTCGGAAAGGTTCAATCGCTACACAGCGACCGAACTTTGGCTCGAGCCCGGTCGCTTCGTAGCGACCGAGCGGGACGAGCGCTCGGTCGCTACGTAGCGACCGAGCGGGACGATCGCTCGGTCGCTACGTAGCGACCGAGCTTTGGCTCGAGCTCGGTCGCTACGTAGCGACCGAGCGGGACGATCGCTCGGTCGCTACGTACGACCGAGCGGGACGATCGCTCGGTCGCTACGTAGCGACCGAGCGGGACGATCGCTCGGTCGCTACGTAGCGACCGAGCTTGGCTGAGCTCGGTCGCTACGTAGCGACCGAGCGGGACGATCGCTCGGTCGCTACGTAGCGACCGAGCTTGGCTCGGGCTCGGTCGCTACGTAGCGACCGAGCGAGACGGATGCTCGGTCGCTACGTAGCGACCGAGCTGTGTGCATGCTTGGTCGCCGCGTATCGATCGAGCTTGGCTTGTCCGCGGTCTGATTTCCATACTCGAGCTTGTCCGCGGCCGATTTGGATACATGTCCGTTGCCTTCGGACAATCGGTATTTAGTGGTTCGATTGAGATTTGGACGATATTTTACTGCAAGGCTGTTCGTAAAGATATCTTTACGAAGATTACTTTTCGTAAAAACGGTTATGCTGATTTTTACGGACTTTCAGACATTGATTCCGTCGTGACCGATTTTGACCCCAGCTCGTTAGAATCATGAGCTTCTAGCGTGAGGTTCTAGCGAGTGGCTTGGCAAGTTAGGCAAGTTAGGTGAGTTAGGCGGAATTAATGGTTGAAAAGGTCTGTGGTAAGTGATCTTCTCGCTCTCCTAAAAGTAGAAAACGCGATAAGATTGGGGCTGCGCCTTATGACGGCTGCCTACGTACCCTTGTTGAAGGGATCAAGCCTTTCGTAGTTCATCTTGGAGTTAAGGTTCTTATGACTAGTTTTCCAGTAGGACCTTTATGGTCTAGTTTTTATGTAGCGGTTATAAGGCGTGTTGCTGCCGATGGCATTTTGTATGGGTGTAGAGGGAAGACTACGAGTTGTCGTCTCGTAATCTAACTCTGTGTGAATTGCCATATCCATAATCTGTTTCGAGAGTTTTCCGCAGTGTGTAAACTTGCGGGATTTTCTGAAGACGTTCGAATATTGGCAAAGAGACAAATTTTGGGATCTCGTATCAGGGTGTTTGATACTATGCCTAGAGATGTTAGAGACCAGTGCGCTGGGTTTAGGGCAAGACCTAGGTTTACTCCTGGTTTTAGAGGGTGCGATGACTAATTCGACTTACGTATCCCGTTTCAGTTTCATCCTGATTCCATACCGATTTAAAGTCCGCGATAGGTTCTCGGCTTATACGACTTGTATGGTTGGAATCGAGCATCTCTCCGGAGACCGGAAGTGCTGGACCAAAATTTCGGATTTCTTTTATAGCGCTATTATCCTTGTGTCGGATGTAAGAGAGTCATCTTCTACGAGATGGCTAAGTCTGTTTAGGACGTTAAGAGTTTGTTGTGATCAGCAACAAACTTAATGGTAAAAATTACTATTTTGAGTCTTCGCGAAGAATATGTTTTGAGAAGATGTTAGTGCGTATGACTGTCTGGTCTTCCATGAAGGTGTTTTTATCGAGGAAGGAAATTTCGTCGAAGAACTAATCTTCAGGCGTCCGCGACGTCTCGCGATGCTGAAGATTTGTTATTCTTTCGTATGCCACGTTTCGTGCTTGAAATGTTCGCGGGCTTTGAAGATATTTCGCGATGTTGCGAGGGTTTAGTATTAGCCCTGTGTTTGAGAAACATTCTGGTTTGACTAAGAATGTTCGCAGCCAAAAATTGTTGTTCCTGCTCGGATGCTAATAGTTTTGTTTGCGATCGAGGAATTATGACTGAGGTGTCGTGTAAATTTGTCCATGGGAACAAGTGTTTTCCTTCATGGTGCTTTGTGAAGAGTTGGCCTTCCGAGATGTATTTCGTGCATTTTTTAGGATGTTTCGTATAGCTCTAGAAGCTTTGTTACGAATTTTTCCTTACATGCCGCGTATTGTGGTTAAAACGTTGCGGGCTTAAAGTGAATTGTGGAGCGTATTGAACTTGGTCAATTTTCGAAAAGTTTAGATTTTCCGTTAACCGTTTGGTTGTTAGGACTTAGTTTCGTTATGAAGAATTTATCATATGATTTCCGATTGTGGGCTATACGATAATTTATCATATCATATAACCGATTTTACGAAGGTCGTAAATCAGTGATATGTATACATATGTCAAAGTAGCATTGTTTCTGCGGGTTCTACGAGAAACGTTCCCGCTGTGATTTTGATCTTAGGTGAAAGTTGCTTGGAGTTACCCATGGAGTATTACCGAAGTTTATTTCAATACGATCTAGTCGCGGAACGTTTTTCATAGGTTTTTCGAGAGGATTCTCATGACACATTTGTTTCTTGAACGAATTGGTCAACCAGAAGTGGATCTAGCTAACCATCGGGAGGAAAGTGCTCCTTTTAATGTGCACGATGCTACATATATTCTCGAGTTTTCTTCGTCGCAAATGTTTTCGATACTTTTCCGTGACTTACTTGGTACAACGGAAACTGAAAGAAATGCTTTGGTGATTGAAGATTTCTCGTAGAAATTTTTAAAACGAAACTGGCTTTCTGAAGCCGGAAAAGGCTTCAATACTTTGGCTAATCGTCGAGTTTCAGTTTGATATTGGTACAAGTTTTCTGTACGCATGATTGCGACAAGAAATGATGTATAGTTTTTGAGATTATGTTCATGATCGTCTGGATATGTTGCTAGCGTTTAGACGAATATTAAGATTGTCGTTTGCCTATTCTTGACGATTTGCAGAAGTTTTTTGAAGTTTGGGAGTATACGAGTATAGTATACGTACCTACTCCCCCTTTTTTTTTTACGAAAGAAAAACGGTTGAACCGATACTTTGAAGGGTTGTGTACGTTTCCTCTCCTGATGTTTGGAATGATCGATAATTCGGGACGATTTATAGACGACGCTTGGACTGTGATTTGGTTGTTTCCACGTTGACGACTTGGGATATGTCGGTTCCGAGAAAATTGCCAGAAACGAATCGGTTTTAAGACGACGTTCATGTCTCTAACTTTTTCTCTCTTTAGGAAGCGAGCTTGATATGCGTGGCGATCATTTCTCGACTTTCGGAGAGTTTAGATCGGTTTGCAAGATCTGGATGAACAATTATGGAACAATATATCGAGACAGGAAAAATCGCTTAAAACTTAGTTCGCTAGACTATCCGCCTAGGTTTTACGTTCCCTAAAGTTCTATGGCAGCCTCAAAGTAATTTCCTACGAAAATTCCAAGTCTGATTTCAAAAATTTCAAGTCGGAAATACCTTAGTTCTCTCGAAGATGCAGTTTTGTCCCTTCTCAGTTTTGCGTGCTCATTTCCGTTTCCTATTCTCGTGTATGTTCGCCATTTCCGATATTGGTGTTTATCCTTTGAAACTTGACATTTATCTTCCGAACTTGACTGTTATCTTCTCCTTAGATAAGACGTCGATTTTTGTAAAAAGGTTCAACGTAATCGTATAGTTAAGGCGGCTAAGGTGTTAAGTTAACAATTCCCGTTTTATACGATTAATATGAATCCATGCGAGAAAATAGGTCTTTGCGGTTTTTTTTTATATCGTAAAGTCTCAATGGTAACTTAAATCGAGGCGAAACAAGAGACGATTCGATCGAGATTCGAAAGTGAACGCAAAGATGGAGGTAGGGTGAGCAGAAACAAGCCAAGGAGTTTAAGATGAGGTTTACTTGTTTTTGTCGTAAAATCTCAACGGAAACTCCGATTGAGACGAAACGAAAATCGTTTCGATGAGAATTCAAAAAAGAACGCAAAGGAGGACCCCTTTTAGGCCTGACAGGTCGCTATAGCGAGTGAGGATGTCATCTCGGTCGCTATAGCGAGTGGAAGCGAGCCGAGACGAGTCCCACTTGTTTTCGTCGTAAAATCTCAACGGAAACTCCGATTGAGACGAAACGAAAAGCGTTTCGAAGAGGATTCAAAAGAGAACGCAAAGGAGGAACCCTTTGAGGACTTTCAGGTCGCTACGTAGCGACTGACAGTCTGACAGGTCGCTACGTAGCGAATGGAAGCAAGCCGAGAAGCGTCCTACTTGTTTTCGTCGTAAGATCTCAACGGAAACTCCGATTGAGACGAAACGAAAAGCGTTTCGATGAGGATTCAAAAGACAACCCAAAGGAGGACCTTTCTGAGGCCTTACAGGTCGCTACGTAGCGACTGACAGTCTGACAGGTCGCTACGTAGCGAGTGGAAGCAAGCCGAGAAGAGTCCTACTTGTTTTCGTCGTAAAATCTCAACGGAAACTCCGATTGAGACGAAACGAAAAGCGTTTCGATGAGGATTCAAAAGACAACCCAAAGGAGGACCTTTCTGAGGCCTTACAGGTCGCTACGTAGCGACTGACAGTCTGACAGGTCGCTACGTAGCGAGTGGAAGCAAGCCGAGAAGAGTCCTACTTGTTTTCGTCGTAAAATCTCAACGGAAACTCCGATTGAGACGAAACGAAAAGCGTTTCGACGAGGATTCAAAAGAAAACCCAAAGGATGACCTTTCTGAGGCCTTACAGGTCGCTACGTAGCGACTGACAGTCTGACATGTCGCTACGTAGCGAGTGGAAGCAAGCCGAGACGAGTCCCGCTTGTTTTCGTCGTAAAATCTCAACGGAAACTCCGATTGAGATGAAACGAAAAGTGTTTCGACGAGGATTCAAAAGAGAACCCAAAGGAGGACCTTTCTGAGGCCTTACAGGTCGCTATGTAACGAGTGGTGAGTTGGCTTGAGCTCGGTCACTACGTAGCGACCGAGCAGTGTGTGTGCTCGGTCGCTACGTAGCGACCGAGCAGCGTGTGTGCTCGGTCGCTACGTAGCGACCGCGCCGTGTGCGTGCTCGGTCGCTACGTAGCGACCGAGCAGCGTGTGCGTGCTTGGTCGCTACGTAGCGACCGAGCTGTATAATCGTTTTGTTGTGTTTCCTTTTTCCGCGATTAACGTAGGGGTTTTTCAGCGATTTTTTTGGGAGAACAAGTTTTATCCTTCCGAAATGTTTTCGGAAAACGTGTTTTGGTAAAACCCTTACGCATCGAGATTTCTTTACGGGGTTTTGATAAGATTTATCGTTTCCCTTCTTGCTTACAGGGAGAAATCGCGAGCTTGTTTTAGTGCTCTTCCTGTGGCGGAAGGTCGCGACTAAGTTTTCGATTTTGTTGAAAACTACGGCGTTTGCGTAAGCGTTGGCCATAGGAGCAGTCAGTGCTGCGAGTTTGTCTTTCATATATCCAAACATCGTTTCGATCAAGCGTTTTGTGGCCATGAGTAAGAGTAATCCGTAACCCCCCCTCCTTCTAGCGCCAAACTGTGGGAACCGAAATTCGCACTGTCGATTTCCGTTTAAATAAGGAAACTAGGAAAACCCTAATTTCCCAGAGGTCCCGGATCTCTGCGAGAGCCAACGACAAGTGATCGAATATATGCGGAAATCATGAAAAGATAACAAACGAGTTTAGAGAAAACAGTAGATCTTATTTCGAGTCCGCGTAAGAGCGTTGCGATCATTACAAGAGAATACAAAGGCTTTGGCCGCAGGGGCCGTCAGCGAGTTACCTAGTTCTAGCAACATAAAACCCTAATCCTAGTTGAGTCGCAGCTCGATAACAAAGGACGAAAAAGATATCTAAAAGGCTTAGATTGATTTCGGACTGAACCTTGTTAAAGGCTGCCTACGTACCCCTTTCGAGGATCAAGCCGAACGTAGTTCAATTGATAGAGCTGGACAAGAGATCGAACTGCCTGGGCGAGTTCGTCTAGTAATTGAGTGCCAGTCATAGAAACCGAACTTGTCGAGAATAAAGCCTAAAGTTTCTAAGTGCAGAGAATTCCGAATCTAAAAAGCTCCCTCTTGCTCCTCGCCTAGGACTCCTTATATACTAGCTCCAAGGTCGGTTTACGCTTTTACTCTTCTGCCCTTAAGCCGTCATAGCATAAAAATGGAGATATTCCATTTTTCCCGATCTTCACAATTATCTTCAAAACTTCCGTATTTATCCGCGGAAACTTGACATTTATCCTTCCTTGTGGACCAAGCGTAAACCAGGCTGTGGTTTACGGGCTTTTGGTTAGGAAAATCGTAGGATGGGCCTCGAGTCGTGTTTTAGGTCCCTTTGGGCCGTCTTCCGACTCGACACGTTTACTACGAGTTTTCCGCGGTTTCTAATCCGCGAAGTTTGATCGATGAATTAGAATGGCGGGAAACATGGACTGAGCTTGCTACGGTCTTCGGGAGATAGCATTCGAAGGTTTTGACGAGAATGCAAGAACTGGTGTCGTATTGACGTTCGGAAAGGTTCAATCGCTACACAGCGACCGAACTTTGGCTCGAGCCCGGTCGCTTCGTAGCGACCGAGCGGGACGAGCGCTCGGTCGCTACGTAGCGACCGAGCGGGACGATCGCTCGGTCGCTACGTAGCGACCGAGCTTGGCTGAGCTCGGTCGCTACGTAGCGACCGAGCGGGACGATCGCTCGGTCGCTACGTAGCGACCGAGCTTGGCTCGGGCTCGGTCGCTACGTAGCGACCGAGCGAGACGGATGCTCGGTCGCTACGTAGCGACCGAGCTGTGTGCATGCTTGGTCGCCGCGTATCGATCGAGCTTGGCTTGTCCGCGGTCTGATTTCCATACTCGAGCTTGTCCGCGGCCGATTTGGATACATGTCCGTTGCCTTCGGACAATCGGTATTTAGTGGTTCGATTGAGATTTGGACGATATTTTACTGCAAGGCTGTTCGTAAAGATATCTTTACGAAGATTACTTTTCGTAAAAACGGTTATGCTGATTTTTACGGACTTTCAGACATTGATTCCGTCGTGACCGATTTTGACCCCAGCTCGTTAGAATCATGAGCTTCTAGCGTGAGGTTCTAGCGAGTGGCTTGGCAAGTTAGGCAAGTTAGGTGAGTTAGGCGGAATTAATGGTTGAAAAGGTCTGTGGTAAGTGATCTTCTCGCTCTCCTAAAAGTAGAAAACGCGATAAGATTGGGGCTGCGCCTTATGACGGCTGCCTACGTACCCTTGTTGAAGGGATCAAGCCTTTCGTAGTTCATCTTGGAGTTAAGGTTCTTATGACTAGTTTTCCAGTAGGACCTTTATGGTCTAGTTTTTATGTAGCGGTTATAAGGCGTGTTGCTGCCGATGGCATTTTGTATGGGTGTAGAGGGAAGACTACGAGTTGTCGTCTCGTAATCTAACTCTGTGTGAATTGCCATATCCATAATCTGTTTCGAGAGTTTTCCGCAGTGTGTAAACTTGCGGGATTTTCTGAAGACGTTCGAATATTGGCAAAGAGACAAATTTTGGGATCTCGTATCAGGGTGTTTGATACTATGCCTAGAGATGTTAGAGACCAGTGCGCTGGGTTTAGGGCAAGACCTAGGTTTACTCCTGGTTTTAGAGGGTGCGATGACTAATTCGACTTACGTATCCCGTTTCAGTTTCATCCTGATTCCATACCGATTTAAAGTCCGCGATAGGTTCTCGGCTTATACGACTTGTATGGTTGGAATCGAGCATCTCTCCGGAGACCGGAAGTGCTGGACCAAAATTTCGGATTTCTTTTATAGCGCTATTATCCTTGTGTCGGATGTAAGAGAGTCATCTTCTACGAGATGGCTAAGTCTGTTTAGGACGTTAAGAGTTTGTTGTGATCAGCAACAAACTTAATGGTAAAAATTACTATTTTGAGTCTTCGCGAAGAATATGTTTTGAGAAGATGTTAGTGCGTATGACTGTCTGGTCTTCCATGAAGGTGTTTTTATCGAGGAAGGAAATTTCGTCGAAGAACTAATCTTCAGGCGTCCGCGACGTCTCGCGATGCTGAAGATTTGTTATTCTTTCGTATGCCACGTTTCGTGCTTGAAATGTTCGCGGGCTTTGAAGATATTTCGCGATGTTGCGAGGGTTTAGTATTAGCCCTGTGTTTGAGAAACATTCTGGTTTGACTAAGAATGTTCGCAGCCAAAATTGTTGTTCCTGTTCGGATGCTAATAGTTTTGTTTGCGATCGAGGAATTATGACTGAGGTGTCGTGTAAATTTGTCCATGGGAACAAGCGTTTTCCTTCATGGTGCTTTGTGAAGAGTTGGCCTTCCGAGATGTATTTCGTGCATTTTTTAGGATGTTTCGTATAGCTCTAGAAGCTTTGTTACGAATTTTTCCTTACATGCCGCGTATTATGGTTAAAACGTTGCGGGCTTAAAGTGAATTGTGGAGCGTATTGAACTTGGTCAATTTTCGAAAAGTTTAGATTTTCCGTTAACCGTTTGGTTGTTAGGACTTAGTTTCGTTACGAAGAATTTATCATATGATTTCCGACTGTGGGCTATACGATAATTTATCATATCATATAACCGATTTTACGAAGGTCGTAAATCAGTGATATGTATACATATGTCAAAGTAGCATTGTTTCTGCGGGTTCTACGAGAAACGTTCCCGCTGTGATTTTGATCTTAGGTGAAAGTTGCTTGGAGTTACCCATGGAGTATTACCGAAGTTTATTTCAATACGATCTAGTCGCGGAACGTTTTTCATAGGTTTTTCGAGAGGATTCTCATGACACATTCGTTTCTTGAACGAATTGGTCAACCAGAAGTGGATCTAGCTAACCATCGGGAGGAAAGTGCTCCTTTTAATGTGCACGATGCTACATATATTCTCGAGTTTTCTTCGTCGCAAATGTTTTCGATGCTTTTCCGTGACTTACTTGGTACAACGGAAACTGAAAGAAATGCTTTGGTGATTGAAGATTTCTCGTAGAAATTTTTAAAACGAAACTGGCTTTCTGAAGCCGGAAAAGGCTTCAATACTTTGGCTAATCGTCGAGTTTCAGTTTGATATTGGTACAAGTTTTCTGTACGCATGATTGCGACAAGAAATGATGTATAGTTTTTGAGATTATGTTCATGATCGTCTGGATATGTTGCTAGCGTTTAGACGAATATTAAGATTGTCGTTTGCCTATTCTTGACGATTTGCAGAAGTTTTTTGAAGTTTGGGAGTATACGAGTATAGTATACGTACCTACTCCCCCTTTTTTTTTTACGAAAGAAAACGGTTGAACCGATACTTTGAAGGGTTGTGTACGTTTCCTCTCCTGATGTTTGGAATGATCGATAATTCGGGACGATTTATAGACGACGCTTGGACTGTGATTTGGTTGTTTCCACGTTGACGACTTGGGATATGTCGGTTCCGAGAAAATTGCCAGAAACGAATCGGTTTTAAGACGACGTTCATGTCTCTAACTTTTTCTCTCTTTAGGAAGCGAGCTTGATATGCGTGGCGATCGTTTCTCGACTTTCGGAGAGTTTAGATCGGTTTGCAAGATCTGGATGAACAATTATGGAACAATATATCGAGACAGGAAAAATCGCTTAAAACTTAGTTCGCTAGACTATCCGCCTAGGTTTTACGTTCCCTAAAGTTCTATGGCAGCCTCAAAGTAATTTCCTACGAAAATTCCAAGTCTGATTTCAAAAATTTCAAGTCGGAAATACCTTAGTTCTCTCGAAGATGCAGTTTTGTCCCTTCTCAGTTTTGCGTGCTCATTTCCGTTTCCTATTCTCGTGTATGTTCGCCATTTCCGATATTGGTGTTTATCCTTTGAAACTTGACATTTATCTTCCGAACTTGACTGTTATCTTCTCCTTAGATAAGACGTCGATTTTTGTAAAAAGGTTCAACGTAATCGTATAGTTAAGGCGGCTAAGGTGTTAAGTTAACCATTGCCGTTTTATACGATTAATCTGAATCCATGCGAGAAAATAGGTCTTTGCGGTTTTTTTTTTATATCGTAAAGTCTCAATGGTAACTTCAATCGAGGCGAAACAAGAGACGTTTCGATCGAGATTCGAAAGTGAACGCAAAGATGGAGGTAGGGTGAGCAGAAACAAGCCAAGGAGTTTAAGATGAGGTTTACTTGTTTTTGTCGTAAAATCTCAACGGAAACTCCGATTGAGACGAAACGAAAAGCGTTTCGATGAGAATTCAAAGGAGAACGCAAAGGAGGACCCCTTTGAGGCCTGACAGGTCGCTATAGCGAGTGAGGATGTCATCTCGGTCGCTATAGCGAGTGGAAGGGAGCCGAGACGAGTCCCACTTGTTTTCGTCGTAAAATCTCAACGGAAACTCCGATTGAGACGAAACGAAAAGCGTTTCGAAGAGGATTCAAAGGAGAACGCAAAGGAGGAACCCTTTGAGGACTTACAGGTCGCTACGTAGCGACTGACAGTCTGACAGGTCGCTACGTAGCGAATGGAAGCAAGCCGAGAAGCGTCCTACTTGTTTTCGTCGTAAAATCTCAACGGAAACTCCGATTGAGACGAAACGAAAAGCGTTTCGATGAGGATTCAAAAGAGAACCCAAAGGAGGACCTTTCTGAGGCCTTACAGGTCGCTACGTAGCGACTGACAGTCTGACAGGTCGCTACGTAGCGAGTGGAAGCAAGCCGAGAAGAGTCCTACTTGTTTTCGTCGTAAAATCTCAACGGAAACTCCGATTGAGACGAAACGAAAAGCGTTTCGACGAGGATTCAAAAGAGAACCCAAAGGAGGACCTTTCTGAGGCCTTACAGGTCGCTACGTAGCGACTGACAGTCTGACAGGTCGCTACGTAGCGAGTGGAAGCAAGCCGAGAAGAGTCCTACTTGTTTTCGTCGTAAAATCTCAACGGAAACTCCGATTGAGACGAAACGAAAAGCGTTTCGACGAGGATTCAAAAGAGAACCCAAAGGAGGACCTTTCTGAGGCCTTACAGGTCGCTACGTAGCGACTGACAGTCTGACAGGTCGCTACGTAGCGAGTGGAAGCAAGCCGAGAAGAGTCCCACTTGTTTTCGTCGTAAAATCTCAACGGAAACTCCGATTGAGACGAAACGAAAAGCGTTTCGACGAGGATTCAAAAGAGAACCCAAAGGAGGACCTTTCTGAGGCCTTACAGGTCGCTATGTAGCGAGTGGAGAGTTGGCTTGAGCTCGGTCACTACGTAGCGACCGAGCAGCGTGTGTGCTCGGTCGCTACGTAGCGACCGAGCAGCGTGTGTGCTCGGTCGCTACGTAGCGACCGAGCCGTGTGCGTGCTCGGTCGCTACGTAGCGACCGAGCAGCGTGTGCGTGCTCGGTCGCTACGTAGCGACCGAGCTGTGTAATCGTTTTGTTGTGTTTCCTTTTTCCGCGATTAACGTAGGGGTTTTTCAGCGGTTTTTTTGGGAGAACAAGTTTTATCCTTCCGAAATGTTTTCGGAAAACGTGTTTTGGTAAAACCCTTACGCATCGAGATTTCTTTACGGGGTTTTGATAAGATTTATCGTTTCCCTTCTTGTTTACAGGGAGAAATCGCGAGCTTGTTTTAGTGCTCTTCCTGTGGCGGAAGGTCGCGACTAAGTTTTCGATTTTGTTGAAAACTACGGCGTTTGCGTAAGCGTTGGCCATAGGAGCAGTCAGTGCTGCGAGTTTGTCTTTCATATATCCAAACATCGTTTCGATCAAGCGTTTTGTGGCCATGAGTAAGAGTAATCCGTAACCCCCCCTCCTTCTAGCGCCAAACTGTGGGAACCGAAATTCGCACTGTCGATTTCCGTTTAAATAAGGAAACTAGGAAAACCCTAATTTCCCAGAGGTCCCGGATCTCTGCGAGAGCCAACGACAAGTGATCGAATATATGCGGAAATCATGAAAAGATAACAAACGAGTTTAGAGAAAACAGTAGATCTTATTTCGAGTCCGCGTAAGAGCGTTGCGATCATTACAAGAGAATACAAAGGCTTTGGCCGCAGGGGCCGTCAGCGAGTTACCTAGTTCTAGCAACATAAAACCCTAATCCTAGTTGAGTCGCAGCTCGATAACAAAGGACGAAAAAGATATCTAAAAGGCTTAGATTGATTTCGGACTGAACCTTGTTAAAGGCTGCCTACGTACCCCTTTCGAGGATCAAGCCGAACGTAGTTCAATTGATAGAGCTGGACAAGAGATCGAACTGCCTGGGCGAGTTCGTCTAGTAATTGAGTGCCAGTCATAGAAACCGAACTTGTCGAGAATAAGCCTAAAGTTTCTAAGTGCAGAGAATTCCGAATCTAAAAAGCTCCCTCCCTTGCTCCTCGCCTAGGACTCCTTATATACTAGCTCCAAGGTCGGTTTACGCTTTTACTCTTCTGCCCTTAAGCCGTCATAGCATAAAAATGGAGATATTCCATTTTTCCCGATCTTCACAATTATCTTCAAAACTTCCGTATTTATCCGCGGAAACTTGACATTTATCCTTCCTTGTGGACCAAGCGTAAACCAGGCTGTGGTTTACGGGCTTTTGGTTAGGAAAATCGTAGGATGGGCCTCGAGTCGTGTTTTAGGTCCCTTTGGGCCGTCTTCCGACTCGACACGTTTACTACGAGTTTTCCGCGGTTTCTAATCCGCGAAGTTTGATCGATGAATTAGAATGGCGGGAAACATGGACTGAGCTTGCTACGGTCTTCGGGAGATAGCATTCGAAAGTTTTGACGAGAATGCAAGAACTGGTGTCGTATTGACGTTCGGAAAGGTTCAATCGCTACACAGCGACCGAACTTTGGCTCGAGCCCGGTCGCTTCGTAGCGACCGAGCGGGACGAGCGCTCGGTCGCTACGTAGCGACCGAGCTTGGCTGAGCTCGGTCGCTACGTAGCGACCGAGCTTTGGCTCGAGCTCGGTCGCTACGTAGCGACCGAGCGGGATCGCTCGCTACGTAGCGACCGAGCGGGACGATCGCTCGGTCGCTACGTAGCGACCGAGCTTTGGCTCGAGCTCGGTCGCTACGTAGCGACCGAGCGGGACGATCGCTCGGTCGCTACGTAGCGACGAGCTTGGCTGAGCTCGGTCGCTACGTAGCGACCGAGCGGGACGATCGCTTGGTCGCTACGTAGCGACCGAGCTTGGCTGAGCTCGGTCGCTACGTAGCGACCGAGCGGGACGATCGCTCGGTCGCTACGTAGCGACCGAGCTTTGGCTCGAGCTCGGTCGCTACGTAGCGACCGAGCGGGACGATCACTCGGTCGCTACGTAGCGACCGAGCTTGGCTGAGCTCGGTCGCTACGTAGCGACCGAGCGGGAAGATCACTCGGTCGCTACGTAGCGACCGAGCTTGGCTGAGCTCGGTCGCTACGTAGCGACCGAGCGGGACGATCGCTCGGTCGCTATGTAGCGACCGAGCTTGGCTCGGGCTCGGTCGCTACGTAGCGACCGAGCGAGACGGATGCTCGGTCGCTACGTAGCGACCGAGCTTGGCTCGAGCTCGGTCGCTACGTAGCGACCGAGCTGTGTGCATGCTTGGTCGCCGCTTATCGATCGAGCTTGGCTTGTCCGCGGTCTGATTTCCATACTCGAGCTTGTCCGCGGCCGATTTGGATACATGTCCGTTGCCTTCAGACAATCGGTATTTAGTGGTTCGATTGAGATTTGGACGATATTTTACCGCAAGGCTGTTCGTAAAGATATCTTTACGAAGATTACTTTTCGTAAAAACGGTTATGCTGATTTTTACGGACTTTCAGACATTGATTCCGTCGTGACCGATTTTGACCCCAACAACTATGTCGATCACAAGTTTCATAAATAAACTTATATAACCGCAAAATGTTTTATACATTATTCTCACGCTACCAGTAGCTCGAACTACTATTGGGATTCACTTTTTGGTCTCAATTGGCTCGAAATATCCTTAAACTCTATTTTCAACTTTAAACAAGCTCAAACTCTTAGCGAGTTTTACCACACGGTCTCAAACGACCCAAACCCTCATCTTTCGTATCAAAAAAACAACATCGATAAACCACGTCCTTAGGTCACCACCGGCCCGCGAGTTAGATTCCTGATCGGCTTCTATCTCGCAAAACATCCTGAAGACGAGCGATACAAATCGCTCCTATAGTCGAACCAAAATAAATGTTCACTCTCTACGTGTATCCAATCATTTTGCATTGACTTAGTGATTCGGTGGGACTATATATATTTTCAACACCCTTATACAAACACAAAATATTAACACAAACGCGGAATAAGCAACCAGACTCACATCAAAAAATCATAAATAGAAACAGATTTAATCACAAAATCCCATCTGCCATGAGATATCAAAATAACTCTCTATGATTTTCAAATAAGCAACTCCGCTGACAAGCTCGACCCATATTTGTGAAACCGCGAGCTCGAACCAATTCGCGTGTTCAGTGCGGCACCAACAGACTACTTTGAACTACTTCCTTAACCCACGGACATAAACGAAATCGATCACTTAGTGATCAAACGAACGTCAAACGGCTTGATATAATACACCAAATAGCTGAGATCGAATTCACATTTTGATCACGACAAACAGGACAAGATCAAATGCTTATGCAAGTTCTCTTGCACAATCTCGCTACCAAACGGCGGATGACATCACGAACTCCCTAGAGGAAAGTCGATTCAGAGCCATGTGGCTTCAGTTGTTAAAAGACATTTCCGTTCTCTGACCTCGTCACCTTACTCGAAGAACTGGGGGGAAATGTTGGACCGAGATTTGGTACAAATCTCTTCCATTAATATTGGGTGTTGATTACTATTCTAGATTGGATCAAATATGTTAGTTGTCGACCTCCTAGAATGTTGGCCTCATTCAGCGCGAGAATAGGTCAAAGCTTAAGATGAGGAGCATGTTTAACAACAAAAGAATATGTAGAGAAAGTCCTATAAAAGGACAAGAAAGCTATCTTCACAAGAATCCCACTTTTGGAGCTCACGAGGGCCCACGACCATGAATACAATCGTTCACGATCTTCCTGTTTTATTAAAGAGGATTATGGTTTATTGAGGGATAGAACTTCATGTACCTGAGACCATATCATTCTTCACCGCCATCCCGATGACGTCTATGTAATGCTCACAACGTCGAATTCTCTACACCACAACGAACAAGACACGAGTCCTTGTTCACCGATATTGAACCCTAAGTTCCTAAAGGCTTCCCGACCAAACTCAAACGACCTCTCGTCCAAGATGGTTAGAGATAAACCGACGTCTCTCTTGAGAACCGAAGAAGACGATGTCACGCTCGAGACAAGTGAAACCGACATCTCTTTCGAGATGATGATAACCGATTTACGTTTAGACTTGATCTCTTGACGGGTACGTAGGCAGCTTGATCCTGAGTTAAGTCACGATCCTCCCTTCTCCTGATATCTCTATGATATTCGACCTACGAATATAGTCCATTTTCGACGACTCAGACCTGATTATATCATTTTTTTCTGAGGATATCGTTGCCCACGTTATTTCTTCCCTAGATTGAACTCCCGATCACTGACAAATTCTTAGAGTAGATTTTAGGATCTACAGTCATCACTGAGTAATTTTGTATACTCATGCCTCCTTTGTGATGAAGATAAGGTTGATTGTGTGAACCGGAGCGCGAGGCTATAAACACCATCGGGGCTAGGGTTTTTAAACTTGGGTAATGTTGAGAAGTTTTGTAAGAGATATTGTTATTGTAAAATACATGATTTTAACTTTTAAGTATTTAGTCTCGTGCTTCATTTATAAAGTTGCAGTATTTCTCATGTTCATCCGATAAAAATTTACTTGATCTTTTACTTAGAAATTTTCACGTCTTTTTCAAATATTTCCGGGTTGGGGTGTTTCACAAGCAGTCTTCCGGCAACATCTCCCCAGACAGTGAAAGTGTTGGGCCAGGCAAAAAATAAATGATCCCTACTATTTTCCCTTTCACCAAGAAGACACAACCCTAAAAATTCCCCAAAGTCTCATACGAATACCAGTAGACAGCATGTCTTAAATTGCCACCAACCGTAAATGACTGTTGAGGAATACCCTCTGAGAACCAAACAATTTTATGCCATGGAAGATGATCCTTCCTTGTGCGCAAATACTCCCATGTCTTCGCAGAAGATGGTAGAAGAGAACACATTATTGAAATTATCATTACCATGTCTCCATTACGGTATATCAAGACCAGCCAAGGGGTCCGGTGCTGGTAGAACATGAATCATATCATATTGCGAAGAGAACACCCTTCTGCCTCTAGATCTCCAGTTCCAATTTGTGTTTCGGATCACTTCAGATAGTATTTCTTCCCGATTCACTCCGAGGTACCGTTTCCAAAGTCTCTTGTTATGTCTCTAAGCCTGCCCATACCTACACAATTTTCAAACCAGAAGGATATAGACTGAGCTTTTTTAACCTCATACTTGAACGGTCATAAGTTATGGGTCTGAGTTTTAACAACTTGTGCCAGATCCATGAACAAGCCTTGCCCTCCTTAGTGTAACACCCCAAAACCAGCCCATTTAAAAAATTTTAAATGCTAATGGGTTCTCTGCAGCCCAATTAGAAAACCCTAGGGTTTTCCCTTTCTCTTCCCCTTATAAAAGCAGGCCTCCACTTCTTTTTCTCTCATCAGAAATCTAGAAGCGAAGCCCTGCAGAGAATTCCCGGAGATCAGAAGCCCTAGCCGTC
This sequence comes from Brassica napus, assembly GCF_020379485.1. Classification (NCBI taxonomy): domain Eukaryota; kingdom Viridiplantae; phylum Streptophyta; class Magnoliopsida; order Brassicales; family Brassicaceae; genus Brassica; species Brassica napus. Next base: position 28,247 of record NW_026015712.1, read on the forward strand.
GACTCCTTCTCTCTCCCCCGCGCCGCCTCTCTCTTCCTTCTCTCTCCTTACCGCGTTTCTCTCTCCTCTCTCTCTCTCTCCTCGCCGCGCCTCCTTCTCTCCTCTCTCTCTCCACGCCGCCTCTCTCTCTCCTCGCCGTGAGCAGCCGCGAGTGGTGGTGGTAGCCGCGTGGTGTCATAGACCTCAGATTCCGTTTCTCTTACCCTCTACTCTCAGATCCAGATCCAGATCTAGGCTAAGGTGAGGTGTTCTATTCCAGATCTTGTTCATGTTCTTTTATACTGTGGAATGAGGAATTAGGATGATTTAGATCCTGATTGATGTTAGGTTGATAGATCAGACTGCATAAGAACGCTCGTACTGATTAGGGACAGTAAATGGATTGTTTGTGTTGATTGAATGATGAATGAGTGATTGGTTGAAGATCTATTCTTGATTGTGGTTGAAAGCTAGGATGCTTAGAAGGAATTAAAAGTAGGTTAATAGTAAACGCTAACCGGTTGATTAGATGAATGATAGGACATCCGTGAAATGGTTGTTTATTGAATTGAATGTGACACCGAGAACGGGTGGCGTCTAGAAATGAAAGAAAAGAAAGAGTCTAAAGAAAAGGAAATGAATAAAGAAAAGGAAATGATAAGAAAAAGGAAGAGAAAATGAATGATTAGAAAAGTACCCGGGAAGGGTGGGATAAATTACCCAAGAAGGGTGGGATAAATTACCCGAGGAAGGGTGAAAGAAAGGAAACGCGGCGGCCGTAGCATTCAAAAACGGCGGAGATGCGGGGCCATAGCATCGGATAAAAATGGCAGGGTAAGAATAGAGGCGCCGGTAAGATTGAGTCACGCCGAGTCTTGGCGGGAAGGGGTCGTAATGCACTACAAAGGCGGTCCGAACCCGAGGAACTGGGCGGCGGGCCTACCAGGGTAGGCGACTTCACAGGAAGCAGCAAGAAAAGGGGAGGAATGGTCCGCTTGAGCTGTGTAGGTCCTAAAGTCCTAGGATGATGGGAGTCTTAAATAATAAACCGAATTCTATGAATTGAGTGATGACTGAGTTCATTACAGTGCTTGATTTGTGAAAGGAAACTTAATAACTAGCTGATAGGTTGCATCGTCTGTGTGTAGTGACTAGACGGTTCTCGTTTCGCATTGAGCCGTATAGAGGCTCATGGGGGAGACTGGTCTAGAATCGCTTCACTGAGTATTAGTACTCACCCCTCTTTTCCCTCTCCCATTTTTGCAGAACTATAAGTGGAAATGTCGACGGTAAGGAAGGAAATGCACCTGAAACTCATGGGACCAGAAACGGGACACACGGAGATGTCGGAAAAGTAGACATGTGTGTCCTAAACCCCGTGCCCAGGAACCCCGGTTGGAAATGGGAAGGGGCGGGTGTTTCAATTGGTATCAGAGCCAGGTTAAGGTCCCTTAATACTAACTTAAGGGATCAGCATTTCCACTATTGCCCATTTCCCTTATGGTTCTGATAGACCGGCATAGTTAATGTTGAAGAAGAATTCGAACAGCTCAGAGTCTCCGGACAAGATCAGTTCAACCAAAAAGTCCTCGTACCGCAGTGTAGTGGAGTTTCAGAGGTTCAGGAATGGGTAACAAGGAGTTGTAAGGCAAGTATACAGAGGGATTAGTCGCCTAGCACGTCAAGATAAGGGGGAATGGAAAGCCGGACATTCGAGCTGGAGGGAAGCGTCTCGCGGACGACACCCCACACCGGGCCGGGGAGGCCGGGGAAGGAGAGACGGACGCAAGGCCGAGGCGTGCGCAGCTTCACGGAGGAATTAAACCCTGCAAAGAAATGGACTTCTGGCATTCCGATATAACAGTCAAACTCGTTCCATATATATATAAAAAAAAAGGGGAAGAAGTATGGGCGCGGGTCCCACCATCAGGGCGTGGGCCCGCCGACGAGGAAGGAGCAACCCGGGGCGGCCAAGGGACGGACGGACGAGATAGTGGGAGAAAACCGATTTCAGATTGTGAGGACCAAGCTAAGGATCATCTTGGGGTAAAAAGGATGATGGAGGATCATCTTGGGGTAAAAGGAGGATGGAGGATCATCTTGGGGTAAAAGGGATGATGGAGAGTCATCTTGGAGCAGAATGCAAAATGTTAATAAGGATATGAGATCTTCATAGGGTAAAAAGGCTGACTGTAAAAAGGATCATCTTGGGGCAAAAAGGGATGATAAGAACCACACTGGAGATATTGTCTGTTAAAGCAGCTCTAGTTTGAGAATTGATTGAAAACTGCCATCTATGCATGACTACTATTATGTTCTGATCAGGTCTTTGTTTTACGCTGCAGGATGTCTTCACCAGTGCAACACGAGCTCGGAGAAAGACGCATGCGCTATGGACCAAAAGGGACAAGGGCGTACGTCCGCAAGCCCTACCGTGACGCTTGGGGCGATGTGGTACCGGCACTCTTCCCAGATGAAGAGGAAATGGAGTTCGCGGAGCAGCCGAACGCCCCCATCCAGGAGACGACCGTGAGGCGTCGGATTTTGATGCCCCATTTCCAGCGGGCAGCCGAGTACAGGCGATTGTACCAGGGTCAGGGTACTTTCCAGTTTGCACCTGAAGTTGACATGACGCCGCCCACAAGGGGCCGAGGGCGCCCAAGGAAGACGGGGCCGACCAGGGAAGGTCCGGGACCGATCAGGATGGAGGACAGTGTACCAACGAGGAAACGTGGACGCCCAAGGAAGATTCCGAGCATTGATGCAGAGAGTCTGAGGAGCATGACCGGAGTATGTCGGTGTGGAACATTGATGCAGGCCAGGAAAGGACCGCGCTCAGTCCGGGAGTACACAGAGGAATTCCTGGAGTCAGCCAAAAGATGCAAGCCCAAGACAGCGGAGGATTGGTGCCGGTGGTATAAGGCAGGACTCCGCGAGGTGATTCGGGGCAAGCTGATTGGTGTGTTGGAACCATGGGAATTCGCCTTGGTGAACCGGATGGCCGGTCAGGCAATGGAGGCTGAACGGACACTTACTCGTCGGGTTGTCGCCATCTCGAGCTCTGAGGAGGACGTAGAGGTGGAGGAGGATCCATCGGAGGACTCAGAGTGGGAAGAGGAGCCGGCGTCGTCGACAGGGAGTGGCCGCGTGGCTGGTCCTAAGCCGGAAGGGGAGCAGAAGTCTCCAGTACGAAGTGGCTAGATGTGATTTCTGAGTCAGCTAGTAGGAGTAGGACACGGTTTTTCTTCTTTCTGTAATGGTTTTAGCTTTTCATTTCTTGTTATAAGGTTATTCGCGGATTTTGGCGATACCTTGAGACCTATTTATTCGTTGTAGTCCTACTCCATTTCATTTATTAAATTCATTGTTGGTTTTAAATGATCTTGAGCAAGTAGGATGTCATTTCGTGCTTCCCTTGATTGTGTTTGGAAACTCACCCCAGTTTTGGCTTGTTAAGTTTGAACTGAAGATTTGGAATTCGGGACGAATTCCGAATAAGAGGGGGAGAATTGTAACACCCCAAAACCAGCCCATTTAAAAAATTTTAAATGCTAATGGGTTCTCTGCAGCCCAATTAGAAAACCCTAGGGTTTTCCCTTTCTCTTCCCCTTATAAAAGCAGGCATCCACTTCTTTTTCTCTCATCAGAAATTTAGAAGCGAAGCCCTGCAGAGAATTCCCGGAGATCAGAAGCCCTAGCCGTCGACTCCTTCTCTCTCCCCCGCGCCGCCTCTCTCTTCCTTCTCTCTCCTTACCGCGTTTCTCTCTCCTCTCTCTCTCTCTCTCGCCGCGCCTCCTTCTCTCCTCTCTCTCTCCACGCCGCCTCTCTCTCTCCTCGCCCTGAGCAGCCGCGAGTGGTGGTGGTAGCCGCGTGGTGTCATAGACCTCAGATTCCGTTTCTCTTACCCTCTACTCTCAGATCCAGATCCAGATCTAGGCTAAGGTGAGGTGTTCTATTCCAGATCTTGTTCATGTTCTTTTATACTGTTGAATGAGGAATTAGGATGATTTAGATCCTGATTGATGTTAGGTTGATAGATCATACTGCATAAGAACGCTCGTACTGATTAGGGACAGTACATGGATTGTTTGTGTTGATTGAATGATGAATGAGTGATTGGTTGAAGATCTATTCTTGATTGTGGTTGAAAGCTAGGATGCTTAGAAGGAATTAAAAGTAGGTAATAGTAAACGCTAACCGTTGATTAGATGAATGATAGGACATCCGTGAAATGGTTGTTTATTGAATTGAATGTGACACCGAGAACGGGTGGCGTCTAGAAATGAAAGAAAGGAAAGAGTCTAAAGAAAAAGGAAATGAATAAAGAAAAGGAAATGATAAGAAAAAGGAAAGAAAATGAATGATTAGAAAAGTACCCGGGAAGGGTGGGATAAATTACCCAAGAAGGGTGGGATAATTACCCGGGGAAGGGTGAAAGAAAGGAAACGCAGCGGCCGTAGCGTTCAAAAACGGCGGAGATGCGGGGCCATAGCATCGGATAAAAATGGCAGGGTAAGAATAGAGGCGCCGGTAAGATTGAGTCACGTCGAGTCTTGGCGGGAAGGGGTCGTAATACACTGCAAAGGCGGTCCGAACCCGAGGAACTGGGCGGCGGGCCTACCAGGGCAGGCGACTTCACAGGAAGCAGCAAGAAAGGGGAGGAATGGTCCGCTTGAGCTGTGTAGGTCCTAAAGTCCTAGGATGATGGGAGTCTTAAATAATAAACCGAATTCTATGAATTGAGTGATGACTGAGTTCATTACAGTGCTTGATTTGTGAAAGGAAACTTAATAACTAGCTGATAGGTTGCATCGTCTGTGTGTAGTGACTAGACGGTTCTCGTTTCGCATTGAGCCGTATAGAGGCTCATGGGGGAGACTGGTCTAGAATCGCTTCACTGAGTATTAATACGCACCCCTCTTTTCCCTCTCCCATTTTTGCAGAACTATAAGTGGAAATGTCGACGGTAAGGAAGGAAATGCACCTGAAACTATGGACCAGAACGCGGGACACAACGGACGGAAATGTCGGAAAGTAGACATGTGTGTCATCCTAAACCGTGCCTGCCCAGGAACCCCGGTTGAAATGGGAAGGGGTGGGTGTTTCACTTTGCATCCCCATAAGAGATATCTCGAAGCAGATACTTATGCATCCACGCCCCCCAGAGAGCATGAGAGTGAAAACGGCTTACAAATAAGGCGAAGGGCAAAAACCAGAGACATATCATACATAGTACGAAGACAAGTCCCCCTTCAATCTTTGGAACACATTCAGCCCATGAACCTTGCTTTGTAACTGATGTTTGGGACAACACAATAAGAAATCCTGCCATGCTCTCAGTAGTATCCAAACATGCTATGGGAAGAATGAAAGCCGAACTCCAGAAATTATTGATGCTTGTAATAATTGTCTTAATCAGCTCAAGCCGGCCAGCAAAAGACAATGATCTATGAGTCCAGGAAAGAAACCTGCTTCAAATCATATATATGAGCGGTTCATGTTGAAGTTTACTCCAAGTTTGTGTGGTTAGAGGCATCCCCAGATATGTTGTAGGTAGCGTTCATGTCTCACCCTTTGCTATCAGCTGCCTGACTTATGATCATTTTATTCTGCCTGCAGCGAACAGAGACGACTTCGATATATTTATATGTAATCCCGATATCAAACCAAACTGATGCATAACTCCGACGTCCGAGGAACCCTCAAGAGAAGTTGCACTGCCATCATGAATGGCAATATATCATCAGCAAAATGAGATGAGTTAGATTTACCTTGCTGTAGAGAGGATGATACCCTAAAATTCCTTCTATTGCAGCCTGGTTGAGCAGTTTAGAAAGAACATTGTTAAGAATAACATTAAGTATGGAGAGACAACACATCATTGATGAATTCCACGAGCACTGGTGAAGAAACTTTCGAGTTCTCCATTAACCTGGACTGAAAAGAAGACTGTGAAGATACAAAGGTAGATCCATCTCATAAACAGATCAGACAGTCCCATGGCTTCAAGTACCTGCGAGATAAGCTCTACTTGACGGTATAAAATGCTTTGGATGTGTAAATTTTTATGGTTCAGCGGTCTGAAATGTTATCCAAATGATATCCATTAGTAATATCTGTGGCAAGCATGACATTTTCCAATGCCGCCTGCCTTTCACGAAGGTGCTCTGGTTCGTTTCAGTCGCATGAGGGGGACTGATTTAAGGCGGTTTTCAATTAGTTTAGAGATGACTTCTCTTTAGGACCACTTGAATATCTGCGATGTGCCTGTAACGTCTCTTTATTACCTGCCATCTCTGAGACTCTACTATATAGTCCATTTTCGACAACTCAGACCTGATTATATCGTTGTGTTATGAGGATATCGTTGCGCACATTATTTCTTCTCCTGGATTGAACTCCCGATCACTATCAAATTCTTAGTGTAGATTTTAGGATCTACAGTCATCACTGAATAATTATGTATACTCAGGCCTCCTTTGTGATGCAGATAAGGTTGATTGTGTGTGACCAGAGAGCGAGGCTATACACACCATCGGGGCTAGGGTTTTTAAACTTGGGTAATGTTGAGAAGTTTTGTAAGAGATATTGTTATTGTAAACTACATGATCTTAACTTTTACGTATTTAGTATCGTGCTCATTTATAAAGTTGCAGTATTTCTCATGTTCATCCAATTAAAAATTACTTGATCTTTTACTTAGAAATTTACACGTCTTTTTCAAAGATTTTTTGTTGGTTGAGTGTTTCACAAGCTTCTTCCCGCAACATCTCCCCAGAAAGTGAAAGTGTTGGGCCAGGTGAAAAGTAAATGATCTATACTATTTTCCCTTTCACCAAGAAAACACCACCTAAAAATTCCCCAAAGTCTCATACGAATATCAGTAGACAGCATGTCTTTAAATTGCCACCAAACCCGTAAATGACTGTTGAGGAATACCCTCTGAGAAACCAAACAATTTTATGCCATGGAAGATGATCCTTCCTTGCGCAAATACTTTCCCATGTCTTCGCAGAAGATCGTAGAAGAGAACAACACTTATTGAAATTAGCATTACCATGTCTCCATTACGGTATATCAAGACCAGCCAAGGGGTCCAGCGCTGGTAGAACATGAATCTTTCATATTGCAAAGAGAACACCCTTCTGCCTCTAGATCTCCAGTTCCAATTTGTGTTTCAGATCACTTCAGATAGCGTTTCTTCCCGATTCACTCCGAGGTACCGTTTTCAAAGTCTCTTGTTATGTCTCTAAGCCTGCCCATACCTACACAATTTTCAAACCAGAAGGATATAGACTAAGCTTTTTTAACCTCATACTTAAACCGTTTATAAGTTATGGGTCTGAGTTTTAACACTTGTCCAGAGCCATGAACAAGTCTTGCCCTCCTTACATCCCCATAAGAGATATCACGAAGCATATACTTATGCATTTACCGCCACCCAGAGAGAGCATGAGAGTGAAATTGGCTTCCAAATAAGGCTAAGGGCAAAAACCAGAGACATATCATACATAGTACGAAGACGAAGTTCCCCTTCAATCTCTGGAACACATTCAGCCCATGAACCTTAGCTTTGTAACTGATGTTTGGGGAACAACACAATAAGAAATCACTGCACATGCTCTCAGTAGTATCCAAACAAGCTGTGGGAAGAATGAAGCCGAACTCCAGAAATTGGTGATGCTTGTAATAATTGTCCTTAATCAGCTCAATCCGGCCATAAAAAGACAATGATCTATGAGTCCAGGAAAGAACCTGCCTCAAATCATATATATGAGCGTTCATGTTGAAGTTTACTCCAAGTTTTGGTGTTAGAGGCATCCCCAGATATGTTGTAGGTAGCGTTCATGTCTCACCCTTTGCTATCAGCTGCCTGACTTATGATCATTTTATTCTGGCCTGCAGCGAATAGAGATGACTTCGATATATTTATATGTAATCCCGATATCAAACCAAACTGATGCGTAACTCCGACGACCGAGGAACCCATCAAGAAAGTTGCACTGCCATCAGTGAATGCCAATATATCATCAGCAGAAATGAGATGAGTTAGATTTACCTTGCTGTAGAGAGGATGATACCCAAAATGTCCTTCTATTGCAGCCTGGTTGAGCAGTTTTAGAAAGAACATTGTTAAGAATAACATATAAGTATGGAGAGAAACAACATCATTGATGAATTCCACGAGCACTGGTGAAGAAACCTTCGAGTTCTCCATTGACCTGGACTGAAAAGAAGACTCTGAAGATACAAAGGTAGATCCATCTGATAAACATCAGACAGTCCCATGGCTTCAAGTACCTGCGAGATAAAGTTCTACTTGACGGTGTAAAATGCTTTGGATATGTAAAGTTTTATGGTTCAGCGGTCTGAAATGTTATCCAAATGATATCCATTAGTAATATCTGTGGCAAACATGACATTTTCCAATAGCAGCCTGCCTTTACCGAAGGTGCTCTGGTTCGGTTCAAGTGCATGAGGTGGACTGATTTAAGGCGGTTTTCAATTACTTTAGAGATGACTTCTCTTTATGACTAATTGAATATTTGCGATGTGCCTGTAACGTCTCTTTATTACCACCTGCTCTCTAATCCTGTGTCTTATTGACTACACATCCTCCTCATCCATATGCACATACAACCACGTA
>NW_026015713.1:0-10475 GCF_020379485.1 Brassica napus
AGTGGATTGTGTGAACCGGAGCGCGAGGCTATAAACCCATCGGGGCTAGGGTTTTTAAACTTGAATGTTGAGAAGTTTTGTAAGAGATATTGTTATTGTAAATACATGATTTTAACTTTTAAGTATTTAGTCTCGTGCTTCATTTATAAGTTGCAGTATTTCTCATGTTCATCCGATAAAATTTACTTGATCTTTACTTAGAAATTTTCACGTCTTTTTCATATTTCCGGGTTGGGGTTTTCACAAGCAGTCTTCCGGCAACATCTCCCCAGAAGTGAAAGTGTTGGGGCCAGGCAAAAATAAATGATCCCTACTATTTTCCCTTTCACCAAGAAGACCACAACCCTAAATTCCCCAAAGTCTCATACGAATACCAGTAGACAGCATCTTAAATTGCCACCAACCGTAAATGACTGTTGAGGAATACCCTGAGAACCAAACAATTTATGCCATGGAAGATGATCCTCCTTGTGCGCAAATACTCCCATGTCTTCGCAGAAATGGTAGAAGAGAACACATTATTGAAATTATCATACCATGTCTCCATTACGGTATATCAAGACCAGCCAAGGGGTCCGGTGCTGGTAGAACATGAATCATATCATATTGCGAAGAGAACACCCTTCTGCCTCTAGATCTCCAGTTCCAATTTGTGTTTCGGATCACTTCAGATAGTATTTCTTCCCGATTCACTCCGAGTACCGTTTCCAAAGTCTCTTGTTATGTCTCTAAGCCTGCCCATACCTACACATTTTCAAACCAGAAGGATATAGACTGAGCTTTTTTAACCTCATACTTGAACGGTCATAAGTTATGGGTCTGAGTTTAACAACTTGTGCCAGATCCATGAACAAGCCTGCCCTCCTTAGTGTAACACCCCAAAACCAGCCCATTTAAAAAATTTTAAATGCTAATGGGTTCCTCTCAGCCCAATTAGAAAACCCTAGGTTTTCCCTTTCTCTTCCCCTTATAAAAGCAGGCCTCCACTTCTTTTTCTCTCATCAGAAATCTAGAAGCGAAGCCCTGCAGAGAATCCCGGAGATCAGAAGCCCTAGCCGTCGACTCTTCTCTCTCCCCCGCGCCGCCTCTCTCTTCCTCTCTCTCTCCTTACCGCGTTTCTCTCTCCTCTCTCTCTCTCTCCTCGCCGCGCCTCCTTCTCTCCTCTCTCTCTCCACGCCGCCTCTCTCTCTCCTCGCCGTGAGCAGCCGCGAGTGGTGTGGGTAGCCGCGTGGTGTCATAGACCTCAGATTCCGTTTCTCTTACCCTCTACTCTCAGATCCAGATCCAGATCTAGGCTAAGGTGAGGTGTTCTATTCCAGATCTTGTTCATGTTCTTTATACTGTGGAATGAGGATTAGGATGATTTAGATCCTGATTGATGTTAGGTTGATAGATCAGACTGCATAAGAACGCTCGTACTGATTAGGGACAGTAAATGGATTGTTTGTGTTGATTGAATGATGAATGAGTGTTGGTTGAAGATCTATTCTTGATTGTGGTTGAAAGCTAGGATGCTTAGAAGGAATTAAAAGTAGGTTAATAGTAAACGCTAACCGGTTGATTAGATGAATGATAGGACATCCGTGAAATGGTTGTTTATTGAATTGAATGTGACACCGAGAACGGGTGGCGTCTAGAAATGAAAGAAAGAAAGAGTCTAAAGAAAAGGAAATGAATAAGAAAAGGAAATGATAAGAAAAAGGAAAGAAAATGAATGATTAGAAAAGTACCCGGGAAGGGTGGGATAAATTACCCAAGAAGGGTGGGATAAATTACCCGAGGAAGGGTGAAAGAAAGGAAACGCGGCGGCCGTAGCATCAAAAACGGCGGAGATGCGGGATAGCATCGGATAAAAATGGCAGGGTAAGAATAGAGGCGCCGGTAAGATTGAGTCACGCCGAGTCTTGGCGGGAAGGGGTCGTAATGCACTACAAAGGCGGTCCGAACCCGAGGAACTGGGCGGCGGGCCTACCAGGGTAGGCGACTTCACAGGAAGCAGCAAGAAAAGGGGAGGAATGGTCCGCTTGAGCTGTGTAGGTCCTAAAGTCCTAGGATGTGGGAGTCTTAAATAATAAACCGAATTCTATGAATTGAGTGATGACTGAGTTCATTACAGTGCTTGATTTGTGAAAGGAAACTTAATAACTAGCTGATAGGTTGCATCGTCTGTGTGTAGTGACTAGACGGTTCTCGTTTCGCATTGAGCCGTATAGAGGCTCATGGGGGAGACTGGTCTAGAATCGCTTCACTGTATTAGTACTCACCCTCTTTTCCCTCTCCCATTTTTGCAGAACTATAAGTGGAAATGTCGACGGTAAGGAAGGAAATGCACCTGAAACTCATGGGACCAGAAACGGGACACACGGAGATGTCGGAAAGTAGACATGTGTGTCTAAACCCCGTGCCCAGGAACCCCGGTTGGAAATGGGAAGGGGGTGTTTTCAATTGGTATCAGAGCCAGGTTAAGGTCCCTTATACTAACTTAAGGGATCAGCATTTCCACTATTGCCCTTTCCCTTATGGTTCTGATAGACCGGCATAGTTAATGTTGAAGAAGAATTCGAACAGCTCAGAGTCTCCGGACAAGATCAGTTCAACCAAAAAGTCCTCGTACCGCAGTGTAGTGGAGTTTCAGAGTCAGGAATGGGTAACAAGGAGTTGTAAGGCAAGTATACAGAGGATTAGTCGCCTAGCACGTCAAGTTAAGGGGAATGGTAGCCGGACATTCGAGCTGGAGGGAAGCGTCTCGCGGACAACACCGTCCCACACCCGGCCGGGAGGCCGGGGAAGGAGAGACGGACGCAAGGCCGAGGCGTGCGCAGCTTCACGGAGGAATTAAACCCTGCAAAGAAATGGACTTCTGGCATTCCGATATAACAGTCAAACTCGTTCCATATAAAAAAAAAAAAAAAAAAGAGAAGTATGGGCGCGGGTCCCACATCGGGCGTGGGCCCGCCAACGAGGAAGGAGCAACTCGGGGCGGCCAAGGGACGGACGGACGAGATAGTGGGAGAAAACCGATTTCAGATTGTGAGGACCAAGCTAAGGATCATCTTGGGGTAAAAAGGATGATGGAGGATCATCTTGGGGTAAAAAGGATGATGGAGGATCATCTTGGGGTAAAAGGGATGATGGAGAGTCATCTTGGAGCAGAATGCAAAATGTTAATAAGGATATGAGATCTTCATAGGGTAAAAAGGCTGACTGTAAAAAGGATCATCTTGGGCAAAAGGGATGATAAGAACCACACTGGAGATATTGTCTGTTAAAGCAGCTCTAGTTTGAGATTGATTGAAAACTGCCATCTATGCATGACTACTATTATGTACTGATCAGGTCTTTGTTTTTACGCCTGCAGGATGTCTTCACCAGTGCATCACGAGCTCGGAGAAAGACGCATGCGCTATGGACCAAAAGGGACAAGGGCGTACGTCCGCAAGCCCTACCGTGACGCTTGGGGCGATGTGGTACCGGCACTCTTCCCAGATGAAGAGGAATGGAGTTCGCGGAGCAGCCGAACGCCCCCATCCAGGAGACGACCGTGAGGCGTCGGATTTTGATGCCCCATTTCCAGCGGGCAGCCGAGTACAGGCGATTGTACCAGGGTCAGGGTACTTTCCAGTTTGCACCTGAAGTTGACATGACGCCGCCCACAAGGGGCCGAGGGCGCCCAAGGAAGACGGGGCCGACCAGGGAAGGTCCGGGACCGATCAGGATGGAGGACAGTGTACCAACGAGGAAACGTGGACGCCCAGGAAGATTCCGAGCATTGATGCAGAGAGTCTGAGGAGCATGACCGGAGTATGTCGGTGTGGAACATTGATGCAGGCCAGGAAGGACCGCGCTCAGTCCGGGAGTACACAGAGGAATTCCTGGAGTCAGCCAAAAGATGCAAGCCCAAGACAGCGGAGGATTGGTGCCGGTGGTATAAGGCAGGACTCCGCGAGGTGATTCGGGGCAAGCTGATTGGTGTGTTGGACCATGGGAATTCGCCTTGGTGAACCGGATGGCCGGTCAGGCAATGGAGGCTGAACGGACACTTACTCGTCGGGTTGTCGCCATCTCGAGCTCTGAGGAGGACGTAGAGGTGGAGGAGGATCCATCGGAGGACTCAGAGTGGGAAGAGGAGCCGGCGTCGTCGACAGGGAGTGGCCGCGTGGCTGGTCCTAAGCCGGAAGGGGAGCAGAAGTCTCCAGTACGAAGTGGCTAGATGTGATTTCTGAGTCAGCTAGTAGGAGTAGGACACGGTTTTTCTTCTTTCTGTATGGTTTTAGCTTTTCATTTCTTGTTATAAGGTTATTCGCGGATTTTGGCGATACCTTGAGACCTATTTATTCGTTGTATCCTACTCCATTTCATTTATTAAATTCATTGTTGGTTTTAAATGATCTTGAGCAAGTAGGATGTCATTTCGTGCTTCCCTTGATTGTGTTTGGAACTCACCCCAGTTTTGGCTTGTTAAGTTTGAACTGAAGATTTGGAATTCGGGACGAATTCCGAATAAGAGGGGGAGAATTGTAACACCCAAAAACCAGCCCATTTAAAAAATTTTAAATGCTAATGGTTCTCTGCAGCCCAATTAGAAACCCTAGGGTTTTCCCTTTCTCTTCCCTTATAAAGCAGGCATCCACTTCTTTTTCTCTCATCAGAAATTTAGAAGCGAAGCCCTGCAGAGAATTCCCGGAGATCAGAAGCCCTAGCCGTCGACTCCTTCTCTCTCCCCCCCCCGCGCCGCCTCTCTCTTCCTTCTCTCTCCTCTACCACCGCGTTTCTCTCTCCTCTCTCTCTCTCCTCCCGCGCCTCCTTCTCTCCTCTCTCTCTCCACGCCGCCTCTCTCTCTCCTCGCCCTGAGCACCGCGAGTGGTGGTGGTAGCCGCGTGGTGTCATAGACCTCAGATTCCGTTTCTCTTACCCTCTACTCTCAGATCCAGATCCAGATCTAGGCTAAGGTGAGGTGTTCTATTCCAGATCTTGTTCATGTTCTTTTATACTGTTGAATGAGGAATTAGGATGATTTAGATCCTGATTGATGTTAGGTTGATAGATCATACTGCATAAGAACGCTCGTACTGATTAGGGACAGTACATGGATTGTTTGTGTTGATTGAATGATGAATGAGTGATTGTTGAAGATCTATTCTTGATTGTGGTTGAAAGCTAGGATGCTTAGAAGGAATTAAAAGTAGGTTAATAGTAAACGCTAACCGGTTGATTAGATGAATGATAGGACATCCGTGAAATGGTTGTTTATTGAATTGAATGTGACACCGAGACGGGTGGCGTCTAGAAATGAAAGAAAGGAAAGAGTCTAAAGAAAAAGGAAATGAATAAAGAAAAGGAAATGATAAGAAAAAGGAAAGAAAATGAATGATTAGAAAAGTACCCGGGAAGGGTGGGATAATTACCCAAGAAGGGTGGGATAAATTACCCGGGAAGGGTGAAAGAAGGAAACGCAGCGGCCGTAGCGTTCAAAAACGGCGGAGATGCGGGGCCATAGCATCGGATAAAAATGGCAGGGTAAGAATAGAGGCGCCGGTAAGATTGAGTCACGTCGAGTCTTGGCGGGAAGGGGTCGTAATACACTGCAAAGGCGGTCCGAACCCGAGGAACTGGGCGGCGGGCCTACCAGGGCAGGCGACTTCACAGGAAGCAGCAAGAAAGGGGAGGAATGGTCCGCTTGAGCTGTGTAGGTCCTAAAGTCCTAGGATGATGGGAGTCTTAAATAATAAACCGAATTCTATGAATTGAGTGATGACTGAGTTCATTACAGTGCTTGATTTGTGAAAGGAACTTAATAACTAGCTGATAGGTTGCATCGTCTGTGTGTAGTGACTAGACGGTTCTCGTTTCGCATTGAGCCGTATAGGCTCATGGGGGAGACTGGTCTAGAATCGCTTCACTGAGTATTAATACGCACCCCTCTTTTCCCTCTCCCATTTTTGCAGAACTATAAGTGGAAATGTCGACGGTAAGGAAGGAAATGCACCTGAAACTCATGGGACCAGAACGGGACACACGGAAATGTCGGAAAAGTAGACATGTGTGTCCTAAACCCCCGTGCCCAGGAACCCCGGTTGGAAATGGGAAGGGGGGTGTTTCACTTTGCATCCCCATAAGAGATATCTCGAAGCAGATACTTATGCATCCACGCCACCCAGAGAGAGCATGAGAGTGAAAACGGCTTACAAATAAGGCGAAGGGCAAAAACCAGAGACATATCATACATAGTACGAAGACGAAGTCCCCTTCAATCTTTGGAACATTCATTCAGCCCATGAACCTTAGCTTTGTAACTGATGTTTGGGGAACAACACAATAAGAAATCACTGCACATGCTCTCAGTAGTATCCAAACATGCTATGGGAAGAATGAAGCCGAACTCCAGAAATTATTGATGCTTGTAATAATTGTCTTAATCAGCTCAAGCCGGCCAGCAAAGACAATGATCTATGAGTCCAGAAAGAAACCTGCTTCAAATCATATATATGAGCGTTCATGTTGAAGTTTACTCCAAGTTTGTGTGGTTAGAGGCATCCCCAGATATGTTGTAGGTAGCGTTCATGTCTCACCCTTTGCTATCAGCTGCCTGACTTATGATCATTTTATTCTGGCCTGCAGCGAACAGAGACGACTTCGATATATTTATATGTAATCCCGATATCAAACCAAACTGATGCATAACTCCGACGTCCGAGGAACCCATCAAGAGAAGTTGCACTGCCATCAGTGAATGGCAATATATCATCAGCAAAAATGAGATGAGTTAGATTTACCTTGCTGTAGAGAGGATGATACCCTAAAATTCCTTCTATTGCAGCCTGGTTGAGCAGTTAGAAAGAACATTGTTAGAATAACATATAAGTATGGAGAGAGACAACATCATTGATGAATTCCACGAGCACTGGTGAAGAAACTTTCGAGTTCTCCATTAACCTGGACTGAAAAGAAGACTGTGAAGATACAAAGGTAGATCCATCTCATAAACAATCAGACAGTCCCATGGCTTCAAGTACCTGCGAGATAAGCTCTACTTGACGGTATAAAATGCTTTGGATGTGTAAAATTTTATGGTTCAGCGGTCTGAAATGTTATCCAAATGATATCCATTAGTAATATCTGTGGCAAGCATGACATTTTCCAATTGCAGCCTGCCTTTCACGAAGGTGCTCTGGTTCGGTTCAGTCGCATGAGGCAGGACTGATTTAAGGCGGTTTTCAATTAGTTTAGAGATGACTTCTCTTTATGACCAATTGAATATCTGCGATGTGCCTGTAACGTCTCTTTATTACCTGCCATCTGAGACTCTACGAATATAGTCCATTTTCGACAACTCAGACCTGATTAATCGTTGTGTTATGAGGATATCGTTGCGCACATTATTTCTTCCCTGGATTGAACTCCCGATCACTATCAAATTCTTAGTGTAGATTTTAGGATCTACAGTCATCACTGAATAATTTTGTATACTCATGCCTCCTTTGTGAGCAGATAAGGTTGATTGTGTGGACCAGAGAGCGAGGCTATAAACACCATCGGGGCTAGGGTTTTTAAACTTGGGTAATGTTGAGAAGTTTTGTAAGAGATATTGTTATTGTAAACTACATGATCTTAACTTTTACGTATTTAGTATCGTGCTTCATTTATAAAGTTGCAGTATTTCTCATGTTCATCCATTAAAATTACTTGATCTTTTACTTAGAAATTTACACGTCTTTTTCAAAGATTTTCGGGTTGAGGTGTTTCACAAGCAGTCTTCCCGCAACATCTCCCCAGAAAGTGAAAGTGTTGGGCCAGGTGAAAAGTAAATGATCTATACTATTTTCCCTTTCACCAAGAAAACACACACCTAAAAATTCCCCAAAGTCTCATACGAATATCAGTAGACAGCATGTCTTAAATTGCCACCAAACCGTAAATGACTGTTGAGGAATACCCTCTGAGAACCAAACAATTTTATGCCATGGAAGATGATCCTTCCTTGTGCGCAAATACTCCCATGTCTTCGCAGAAGATCGTAGAAGAGAACACATTATTGAAATTAGCATTACCATGTCTCCATTACGGTATATCAAGACCAGCCAAGGGGTCCAGCGCTGGTAGAACATGAATCTTATCATATTGCAAAGAGAACCCCTTCTGCCTCTAGATCTGCCCTTCCCCAGTTCCATTTGTGTTTCAGATCACTTCAGATAGCGTTTCTTCCCGATTCACTCCGAGGTACCGTTTTCAAAGTCTCTTGTTATGTCCTAAGCCTGCCCATACCTACACAATTTTCAACCAGAAGGATATAGACTAAGCTTTTTTAACCTCATACTTAAACAGTTTATAAGTTATGGGTCTGAGTTTTAACAACTTGTGCCAGAGCCATGAACAAGTCTTGCCCTCCTTACATCCCCATAAGAGATATCACGAAGCATATACTTATGCATTTACGCCACCCAGAGAGAGCATGAGAGTGAAATTGGCTTCCAAATAAGGCTAAGGGCAAAAACCAGAGACATATCATACATAGTACGAAGACGAAGTTCCCCTTCAATCTCTGGAACACATTCAGCCCATGAACCTTAGCTTTGTAACTGATGTTTGGGGAACAACACAATAAGAAATCACTGCACATGCTCTCAGTAGTATCCAAACAAGCTGTGGGAAGAATGAAGCCGAACTCCAGAATTGGTGATGCTTGTAATAATTGTCTTAATCAGCTCAATCCGGCCAGAAAAAGACAATGATCTATGAGTCCAGGAAAGAAACCTGCCTCAAATCATATATATGAGCGGTTCATGTTGAAGTTTACTCCAAGTTTTGGTGGTTAGAGGCATCCCCAGATATGTTGTAGGTAGCGTTCATGTCTCACACCCTTTGCTATCAGCTGCCTGACTTATGATCATTTTATTCTGGCCTGCAGCGAATAGAGATGACTTCGATATATTTATATGTAATCCCGATATCAAACCAAACTGATGCGTAACTCCGACGACCGAGGAACCATCAGAAAGTTGCACTGCCATCAGTGAATGCCAATATATCATCAGCAGAAATGAGATGAGTTAGATTTACCTTGCTGTAGAGAGGATGATACCCAAAATGTCCTTCTATTGCAGCCTGGTTGAGCAGTTTAGAAAGAACATTGTAAAGACATATAAGTATGGAGAGAACAACATCATTGATGAATTCCACGAGCACTGGTGAAGAAACCTTCGAGTTCTCCATTGACCTGGACTGAAAAGAAGACTCTGAAGATACAAGGTAGATCCATCTGATAAACATATCAGACAGTCCATGGCTTCAAGTACCCTGCGAGATAAAGTTCTACTTGACGGTGTAAAATGCTTTGGATATGTAAAGTTTTTGGTTCAGCGGTCTGAAATGTTATCCAAATGATATCCATTAGTAATATCTGTGGCAAACATGACATTTTCCAATAGCGCCTGCCTTTCACGAAGGTGCTCTGGTTCGGTTCAAGTGCATGAGGTAGGACTGATTTAAGAGGCGGTTTTCAATTACTTTAGAGATGACTTCTCTCTTTATGACTAATTGAATTTGCGATGTGCCTGTAACGTCTCTTTATTACCTGCCACCTGAGACTCTCTCTCCTAATACATAACAACACTGTGTCTTTATTGATGAACTACACATCAATCTTCTTTTTCAATCCATCATCCATATGCAATTAATAGTAGCATGAATCGAACCACCGTGTGGAGCATCACCAATAAAATACAACACCACAAAACATTTCCGTAGTGGATCCGTATTCACAAAAAACTCCTTTGGTAATTGAAGAGCATCGATTCATTTATCCATGTCGGACAGAGGTTGTGGAACAAATGAATACCACATATTCCTTTGGGTTGATTGAATATGCGTTTGAGAAGCGTGAATCGGGGGTGGGTCCGTGGGAGCAAATGAGGCAAATGGGAGGGGAGACAAAGAAGCTTTCTCTCCAGAGAGCGTGGACTCCCCAATGGCGACATCAGATCTGAGTTTGACCTAATTGCCATCGCCCTGATTGCCAATGGCTTGATCGCAATTTCCTAATCGACATAATATTAAAAATAATAAATTATTGGGTGAATTGGCATATTTGCCATTAGAAGAAACAAATTGAGAGAGAGAGAGAGAGAGAGAGAGAGAGAGAGAGAGTGTGTGAGAGAGAGTGAGAGAGAAGAGAGAGAGAGAGGAGAGAGAGAAGAGAGAGAGAGAGAGGAGGAGAGAGAGAGAGAGAGAGACAGAGAGAGAGAGAAGAGATAGAGCGTAGATACGCTAGAGAAGAGCTCTCTAAGATCTCTCTCGAGACTCTCTCTTCTAAGAGACTCTGAGCTCTCTCCGAGAGTCTCTCTCTCATCTTCTCCCTCCAGCCTCTCTCGCTCTCTCTCTCTCTCCCGAGTTCTGATCAGAGCCCTACTCACTCGCGGATCTCTCTCTCTGTATCTAGCTCTCTTCTATATTCTTCCCATTCCCCTTTATTCATCGAG
>NW_026015714.1:0-48666 GCF_020379485.1 Brassica napus
CAAATATTATTCATAAAGCCACTGGGATAATAGTTTGCCTCCCAAACAACAAAGGGTCATCATGGCCTCATGAAAGCAAAACACATTGGAGAGTAGAATTAACCTCTTGGTGAGCAGATCTTCTTGTTCTCACCAGTCTGTCGAGCCAACCGTTTTTTCTTCAAAACAACCTTCAAACATCAAAAGACACCCACAAACAACAGAAAATCAATTGCAGACAACATACACACATTATGAAAAACATGGAAGAACTAAAGTCTCGTTTCCGTTCCATTTCTTACAGTTTCTTCTCATGCTTATGCCTAACGAGAAGAGATCCCCAAAGACCCTTTCCCAATCTGCTCAAGAACCTCGTAATGCTCCTTGAAAGCTCCTATCAAAAACTATCTTCCTGTATACAATCTGAAGTAAACAGAACCAGCAATGATGAGACTACTCAGAGCAATGATGAGTTTAATCTCAGCTCTCAAATCATGGTTGTTGTGAGCACACTAACCGTACATTCCGGACACATATAAAGGGAAGAAAAGTAGGTTCAAAAAGGTGATAGAAAAATTTAGTAAGCCAATAAAGTGAAGTCTGCACGAATCTTCCCATTTTTTTGTCGTGAAAATCGCCTGCCGACCCCCCACCAACTTAATAAAAAAGGTCAAATCACCACACGAAATGAGGATGAGAGCTTGAAAGAAAGCTACTCCCACATCATGAAAATTGACTCCTTTACACTGCCCACTTAACACACAACAAGAAATCTTCATTGATTTTTTTTTTCTTGTTTTAAAGCTCAAATCTTTTTTTTTTTTTGGGGTCAACATTAAAGCTTACCTCTTTATTACCCTCTTGGTCCTAATCGCTTCTACTCTCCAAAGACTAATCAAGTGTCTATGCAAGTAAGGAAGAGTCTTGAGTTCGAAAACTGAGAGAGGAGAGAGCTAAGAAGAGGAGCAAACCTAAAAAAAGCAGCGTCGGTGAGAGATTGAAGGAATGTGCATTTGTTTCCAGAGGAGAAGCTACAAAACGGCACCGTTGCGGAGGAAAAGAAGTGACTTGTGGGAGAAAAGTCATCGGAAGCTGCTTCGCCATGAGACCTGCTTCTCTCCTCTCTCTCTCTCTCTCTCTCTCTCTCTTCTCAGAGTGAGGAAAACGACAGACTTACCGTGAGAGACGTATATCGACTTTATTTTATTTCTTTGTATACATAAAATAATATCCTGACGCTTTCTATTTAATAATATAAAGACTATTAATTGTTTTAATGTTACGACGGAAATTATTTTTTTGTGTAGCGTTTTTCTTGAATTATTGGTCTATTTATAATTTTTAAATAGAAATTTCTTACTACATGTCTTTTTTGTCATAAAAATAGTTTTTAATAAAAAAATAATTAAAATAAATTTTATTAAAAAATAAAAATATAAGATTAACTAATCTAGATTTAGGTTTATAGTTAAGGGAACGGTTTTGGGATTTTTGAGGATAGGTTTTAAAATTTAATTTAAAAAATAAAATATATATTAAATTTTCAAACTAAAACAGAGTTATTTTGGTTATTTATTTCTGGGAGTTATTTTTGTGACAAAGCTTAAAAAAAAAGACTATTGAAAGTAAAATAAGGGTTAACTATTTAAACTTAAGGTTTAGAGTTAGTATAAAGTTTTGGGGATACAGTTTCAAATTTAAGAATAAATATTAAATTTTCAAAATAACAAGAAATTATTTTGTTTTCTAAATATTATTTTTGTGACAAAAATTAAAAAATGGTTGTTTGAGAGAATTGACCATTTCTAAATGCGAACGGTAGTCAGCAGCTCTCTACTGGAGAGAATGAAAACTTACAAATAAAAAAAATCGTTAGATATTAAAAAAGTACAATTCATTTACGCCTAATAAAGCATAATACATGTATATATGTTTATGTCAATTATGTTCAAATGGTAGATTTAAATCTAATTTTATGGTGATCAAATATTTTGTTTAAATTATCCATTTATAATTAAAAATACTGATGATTAAATTTAATGTTTAAACCATTCATTTCATAACGACATCCTTATGATTTAAAATATGAAACCTACGCTAGAATATATAGTAATTCTTTGGGCAAGATCATCACTCACATTTTGGTATATTACTTAGCGTCATGTATATATAACTTAGTTTAGGTGGATCATTTAGCATTATATATAGTATAGTTTAGATGAATGGTATAATATCAAAATTTTATGATGTTTTGGACACATCCTAAATGTTCTGATGGATGGACATGCGAACCATATGTTTTTCGAATACCAAACCTGTCGCATAACCTTCTATGGGAAACGCTTGCCAATAAGTGAACTGATACCTCCAAGAAGTCCAGCAGATCTATTCTTCTGTCATAATTTGGATTTGATATCTCAGCCTTGTCCTTGCAATTCACGGGATAACTTACATGACATAAAGTATATTCGGTAACTATTAAAGATTTAATCTTATTTAGATGATATGTTTTATGCTTGTATAATTTCATTGATCTTACTTCTAAAAAGTATACTATTATTGACTCACTTAATGTGTCGTGTTAGAAAGACAAAAAATACAAATAGACAAATGACCGTTTTGAGATTCACATTTCTATAACATATAGCACGACGATAATAAAAAATTTGACCAAAAAAAAAAAGACGATAATAAAGTAGGTGATAATATTCAAGTATTGCAGATTCGTGCAACCTGACTCCAAACTGATATACTAATCTGAGTAATGTATTTTCTATAAGTTTCCAAATTCTCCTTCACCTTTAAAAAAAAAAAATTTCTCATTTGGTTAAGACATTATGTATTCTCTTGTCTCAATTAAAATATTAACATTCTGTCCATTTTTTCTAAAACAGAACTTAGATATTGATACATGAAAAAAAAAATATTCTCATGACCGATGTAGCTCAGTCGCCGCTCATTCTCTGTGTAGTGTGAATTGTATTTTAAGATAGATTTTGTCTTGTAAATTACTAAGCAAAATACATTTTTTTATTCATGTTGGAAAAAGCTTTTTACCCCTACTTGGTTAAATGTCAAAATATAAAATTTTATAAGAAAAACTAGTTAGCATTTCGTGTTTGTGTTTGTGAATGTATAATATATATCTTCCACTATAATAAGCCAATGACAAATTATATGCATGTGAAGATTATAACATTTGGTGAAATATCAGAAAATAATCAAAGATATATGGATGATGTTTCCTGTTTTATCAATGTGATGTGATGTTATATTATGCAGGTCTCGATATTTTTTAGCAGATGACAATAATAATAAAACAGGTCGTCGTCTCTGGATAATATACTCTCGTCGGCCATGCATTATAAGAATAATGTTTTTTTTTCAAAACTTTGTTAGTGTGTGAATTTCGTGTTGTTGAATATGAAACATACGACTTTGATTCAACCTAATAGGATATTTCTAATTTTCTATATATCACTAACAGCAACAGTGCCGTCTCTATCATTGAGCTTCGAGGTTCCTAACAGGTACTATTCTGTAAAAGAACAACTGATCACAGCGACACAGGTAAGTAATACAGTGTGTGTGAATAAAAAAAACGTACGTGGGGAAATTGAGTAAATTCTCCAAGTAAAGTTCACGAAAAAGTACTGTTTTCTTACAGCATTTTTTTTCTTACAACATTTCTTATTAAAAAAAAACTTATCTTATCACTCAGAATTAGAATTTGACCGGTGGTTTATCATGTTCAGCTGAATTTCAATGTTTGTCGGTGCACGTGTGCGGTCCAACCACGATGGTGAATATACGTTACCATTTTCACTCATGCGTCAAAACAGTAAATGATACTGTTCATAAATATTTATTTAATTTTTCATGATAACCAAAAATGAAGTTTCTGAAGGAAGAAAAAAGAAAGCAATAAAGGGAATTAAACTGATAATATTTTAATTTATTAGAACGCAAGATCAAAGCCTGAAAATTGTTCATTGCTTTTTTCGCTGGCACCATCTACATGCATGGCTGTAGGAATATCAGAATCTCCATCCGATCCACCCGGTTTTCCTTGGGTCGGGTTTCTAGCTCTTCGACTGACGTGTCGGCTGTGACGGTGGTGGTGGTCCCTGTGGAGGGTTGGCTGTACAAAGCTGTAAGTTGGTGAAAATAAGGACAAGTCCTTGAGTCAAGTGGCCTCTTCTTGTTAACATCTTTTGTCTTTCTAAATACTTGTTGATGTTTTCCATTTCTCTTTGCATCTCTTGGCACTTCTTTTGTACCCAACCTCCAACATTTTCTTGGATATTCTTTCCCACAGAGGAACAGCTTTTGTGGATGATGATGGTGACGATAACCGGATGTCATCTTTACGATGATCATCATCATTCATGCTACTGATACTGCGTCTGATGTTGATAAGAGCCAATACCTCATCCCTAGGCCATCTCTTGCCAATATCACCCTGTTCATCACCTTTTGGAGGTTTTGGATTTTTGGTTTTAATTTTTAGGGTTTTGGGTGAAGTGGTTCAAGTGAAGGGTTTTGTAGAGTTAGGGTTTGAAGGGATGATGAAGTTTGACACTTTCTGCTGCCTTGGGGTTTTGATAGAACTAAGGAAGATGAGTCTTGAGAAGGGTTTGGACTTTGAACCTTATTATTCCCATCATCATGGTTATAATGGTCTGTAAACTTGGATATGAACTTGATGATGCTGGTGTTTCTATCACTAGCCATGGCTTGTTCGTGTGCTCTAATCTCCACCTCTTTGTTAAGCCTCTCCATCTCTTGCTTCTTCCAAGCTTCCTCTCTTGCTATTTTTTCTTCTTCCTTTTTCACCATATCCTCAAGAAGCTTCTTATGCATCTCCTCTTGTTGGGCTATCACGTTCCTCACAAGACCCTCACAAAACCCTTTCAACACGCCAAACCTCTCCTTCTTTTCTTTTTCCTCTTCCTCTTCTTATTGTCCCTCATGATCATCATCAAGCTTGCTGATGATGATGACTTCGCATCATCTTCCACGTTCCCCCACTTTTCCAACATTATCAATAGAGTTCATTTTATCCCTCATTGATGATTCATCTACTTGACCCTGATCCTGATGATCTGTTTTGTCCTCCAACAAGTCTTGTCCCGTTTCCTCAACGTTTCCTTTTCCCTCTAACGAACTGTTCGTCTTGTTTTGGTTATCCCCAACTTCTGATGAGACGACATGCTCACCACCAGCATGACCATGATGATAAAACTCATCAACCTCACTAAATAGCCTATAATTTCCCTTGTTGTAATTGCTCATGTGATGAGCATTAGTGTTGTTGTTACTATTGAAATATCTTCTCTCTTCTTCTTCGAATTTCTCTTTGCATTCTTGTGGACTCCTCTTAAACCCAACTTCTGCCAACTTTCTACATCATAATTTCATAAACGACATAGCACCATTAATTATGCGAATATACATACACGTATACCATAAAATATACAAGTATATAATCATCAGAATTATTCCTATATATATATATATGTCTCCATTAGTTTCATCATTCAATTTATTAAAAATGGAAATAAAATTTTACGAAATGCCATTTGTGTATCAATAATGTACGTATTAATGACCAATCTTTTGTTAACATCAAAATCAAATTTCCCAAAAGTGTTTATTCGAAAGAAACAAGATATATCTAGTCTATCAAAATATAATTGAGCGCAGATTTTGGAATTTTAGTCAAACTAATGTAAACAGATACACACATAAAAACACTAAAGAGACTGATGCTCATGTCCATATGCGTAGATAGAAATAGATAAACATTTGTTGATGCATCTATTAGAAGTATATTTATATGTGTGTGTGTGTAATTTTGTATTACCTTGAGGTATGCTCCCATGTGAATTCAGGGAACCAATTCTCCACCGTAGATCTGAACCTAAGAAGGGCAAGGACTTCATCACTACACCATGGATGATGGTGATGGTGACGATGATTATCGCCATCGTGATCTGTATGACCCATCCACTCAGAAGTAGCACTACTATCTTTGATGTCATGGTGATGATGGTGATGGTGATGGTGATGGTGAGTGATCTTAGGGCCATCAAGGTTCAACATATGGGCTTGGTGATTAGTGTTAAAAGAAGCGAATGAGACAGGAAAAGGCAGTGATCTTTCTGCTGCAGGTTGATGCGGAGGAAGCGGAGGAGGTGGCTGTGGCGATGCTATGAACCGGTGGATCTGCTCCGGTACTCCACCGTCAAACATTTTTTATTCTGCTTCTTCTTCTTTTGTTTCACCTAGCTATATTCACATCGAAATGTCTCTTTTCCCTCTCCATTTTGGTCTCTTTTTATATTGTCATTTTATTAATTTCGAGGGATATAAAATGAATTTTAGAAAAAAATATCTGAGGTAATTAGTATTAGGCCACTAATGAATAATTATTGTTTCCTAATATCCTAACCATGGATTGTTTTTGTTTTTTTTTTTCTGGTTTTAGTCTATATATTATTTATCAAGCTCAATATAGAAGAAAGTTCCTAGAACAAATTATAACATTTGACATAAAAGTTATAGTAAATTACAAAGAAGAGAATGCTTTCTTGTTTTTGTTCTATCAACTTTATACAGAATATTGGATCCATCCTCGAATTATTCGGAATATAGTTGAGAAATAAACAATTGACTTCAAGGATATTTTTGAATTGCGGTCCAGTTCTTGTTCTGACGAAAAAGTTTAGATTCTACTATAGATGAAAATTAATGTCTACAAATTTGTTCTCTCGTTATATCAAAAATATATAGTAGCGCTCAACATATATGTTTGTTCTTACCGTTCCATTATTATATCTAGCAATAATGAAATTACAAGACTATAATATAAAATATTTAATTCAATTTACAAAATGGCAAAGACAAGAAAATATTAATATAAAACATACATCACCACCTCTCTCTCATTTATCACTGACATTTGTCCAACTACAATAAAACGAAGGGACGAATCATTTAGCCCATGCTATAGCCACTTCTTATGCTCGAACAAATTAAATGAAACCTAAGCAATAGGAAACTTTTATAATTTGAAAACTATATATATGTAAAGCTGGTTTTTCAAATTCATATTTTGTTCGTTTTTTATAGATTCGTAGGAAAAGGTTAGCAAGAGATTCATACTCACAATTATGAAAGCATAAGTTATATGTTGATGTTATAAAAAAAAAAAAAGGACCACAACCAATTACAAAGTTTTCTTAGACATGTTATGCATTGATGATCGTATATTCAAAACCTAAATTTATATACAGTTATAGTCCAGAACAACCAATGTTTTTTTTGTTGCACTACAAGAAAACATCGGCATACTGAGGGAAAAATCATCGGTATGTCGTCGGAATAACGCTATTCCGAGGACATACCGACGAAAAAAGTCCTCGAAATATCTCTTCGGAAATTCATACTTCCTCCCTCCTCGGAATTCCGTCGGAAATTTCCGACGGAATTCCGAGGAAAACTCCGAGGACACAAAGTTCGTCGGAAAGTTCCTCGGAATATACCGAGGGAATTCCGATGGTTCAATCCTCGGAAGTTTCGACGAATATCCTCGGAATGTTTATCGGAAAATTCCGAAGAACATATGTTCCTCGGAATTTTCCGAAGAACGCCTTCCCTCGGAAATTCCGAGGAACATCGATCCCTCGGAAATTCCGGGGAGTGTAGTCCCTCGGAAAATTCCGAGGAACTTTCTTCCCTCGGAAAATTCCGAGGAACTTAGTCCCTCGGAATATTCCGAGGAACTCCATTCCCTCGGAATTTCGAAAAATTTATTTTTTAAAAAATTTATTTTTTAAAAAAAATTAAAATTTTTTAATTTAAATTCAAAATTTAAAATAAAATTAAAATTGAATAAAACATAAAATAAACATAGTAGATAATATTCAAAGTTAAATAAAACATTCCGAGTTTTTGGTAAAAAAAAAAAAAACTACGGGTCTTGAATGTTCGGGAACACCTCGTTCGGGTACATCCTCTTCATCATCTCCATCATCTGCTCGTTCAGCCTCTTCTGGGTCTCATAGCCCGCCTGTTGAGCTGTCATCTGGGTCTCCAACGCAGATATCCGATCATCCTTGTCCTTCAGCTGAGCCGTAAGAACTTCTGGATCAACATATGGCGGTGGTGCAGAAGGAGCAGCCGACCGGGAGCGACGACCCAAACCGACCAAACGTCCCTTCTTCTTTGGAACCGACTGAAATATAAATAACCAAATTTAGATAATATAAATTGATGATAAAATAAAAATCAAGAAATAAATAAATTGA
This sequence comes from Brassica napus, assembly GCF_020379485.1. NCBI lineage: Eukaryota > Viridiplantae > Streptophyta > Magnoliopsida > Brassicales > Brassicaceae > Brassica > Brassica napus. The sequence goes on from NW_026015714.1 coordinate 8,292, forward strand.
ACTTTTAAAAAAAAAAACTTACCGATTCAACGATTTCGTTGATTCGAACCCAGGACAAGTTGGTCGAAGCCGTCGAATCGTCATCATCGGTTTGAAGCTGAGACACTTTGTCATACACCTGAGTTTGGACCAGGTCGACCACGTCCCTCACAAGACCATCATCAATCTGACCGGTCTTCTTGTTGGTATACGCCCTTTTCATTAGGGCGAGATCATCAACCGGCTCGCCCTCATTTTTTTTCCGGCCTTAAAAAAAATATTAAACAAACATTAGAAATTTGAAAAAATGCACAAAAAAAAAATTCCGAAACTTAAATAATTGAAGAAAAAGCGGTTGAACTTACCATGCGATCCGCGAGAGTGACAATAGATTGGGCACCCAAGTTATGCTTGTAGATGCCCTTCCCTTTACGGTCGCTCCTGCGGTTGTTGGAGTTGGTGGAAGAAGTTTCTTTCGTCTCTTCCTTATCCCAATGCTCACACAACTCCTTCCAGACCGTGTCGTTCATCGACTTTGGGACCTTTTAATTTAAAAAAAAAGTTTAATAATTTAAAAAATAGTTTAATAAATTAAAACTGTTAATAAATAAAAACTACCTGTTTATTTACTTCCCACTTCTTCTTCCACTCGTACATCTGCTTCCCATAGTTGTCCATAACTTTATGGACAAAATGTTATAGATAGAGAGCGTATCATCGGAATTCCAGTTGAATTCTTGCTGAAATAGTTTAAAAATAGTTTTTAAGCACAAAATATAAATAGTTTAATAATTACAAAAAAAAGTTTTAATAAATAAAAAAAAGTTTAATAAATATAGAAAATAGTTTAATAATTACAAAAAAAAAGTTTTAATAAATAAAAAATAGTTTAATAATTAAAAAAATAGTTTTAATAATATTAAAATGTTTAATAAATATAGAAAATAGTTTAATAATCACAAAAAATAGTTTTAATAAATAAACAATATAAGTAAAAAAATTTGAATACTTACCGCAAACTGACGAAACCACAGATGCTGCTTCTCGGGGGAAGTGAGTGAAAGTCGGATGTCCCTTGTCGAGGGCAGAGTACATCATACGGTTGATCCATGCGCTGATCCCGTTCCGGATCGGTTGAACCTAATAAAAGAACAAATTATTAATAATCAATCAAATTTAAGGAAAAAAATTTAAGTTTAATTACCATGTATGACCATGTCCATGTGGATACTCAGTGAGATAGGGAAGATGGTCACGACCGGGCTGTCGAACCAACTGCGCAACACTCATCACTCCCGGAGGACCCGGAGGAGCAGGAGCGGGTGCAGCAGCGGGAGCGGGAGCAGCAGGAGCGGGTAATGGAGAGGGAGATGTATGGTAGGAGCTGTGGGGCGAAACGGAATCCTGAACATGGCTGGACGAACCCCGAGACTGGCTCCCCATACCACACCGGCTACGACGCTGGCGAGGCCGGGTCTGATCATCATTAGACCTGTAAATTAAAAAAAACATATTTAAAAATTAGTTCTAATAATTTAAATTAAAAAAAAACAGTTTAAATAAAAAATAGTTAAAAATAGTTTTTAATCAAAATAATAAAAAAATAAAATAGTAAAATAAAAAATATTAAAAAAAAAATAAAAAAATAAAAAAATTTTAAATAAAAAAATAGTTTAAATAAAATTAAAAAAAATAGTTTAAAAAAAATATGTTAAAAATGTTAATAAAAATAGTTTTAAATATTTAAATGTTTAATAAAATAGTTTATAATAATTAAATGTTTAAATTTAGAATTTAATTTATATATAATACATAAAACGTTTTATAACCACAAAAAAATGATTTTAAATATTATATATATGATTTTTAATCTTAAAAAAAGTTTTATAGATTTTAAAAATGTTTAATAAATATATAAATGAATTTAAAATGCAAAAAATAAGATTTTATATACAAAAAACGTTTTCAATATATATATAATTACAAATTCGATTTTTATAACCACAAAATTAATAAAAACTAAAAAAAAAAAAATTCAAATCAAGTGAAATACATAATCAAACTCGATTTTACACAAATCTACCATTCAACCATTCACCACTAAAAATCTATAAATCTCATTCCAAAATCATCAATCTACTTAAAACCCAAATCTAACCTAAGAGAGTGGGATAGGGTTCATACATGAGGATTAGGGTGGAAATCGCGAGGGAGAAGAGAGAAAGCGCCGGAAATCGCAAGGGAGAAGAGAGGAGTCGACGAAATCGCAGGGGAAAGAGAGAGTGCGACGGAGAGAAATGGGGAAGAAGGTCGGGCTCGACCTAATAAAATGAGGAGTCCGACGGAAACTATCCATCGGAATTTCCTCGGAAATATTTACTATATCCGTCGAAATTTCTTCGGAAATCATTAATTCAATTTTCGCGAAATATTTGGCGGCTTGGTTTACCCGGTTAAATGAAAATATTCCGAGGAACCAGGTTTCCTCGGAATACCCTCGGTAATTACCGAGGAAATTCTGAGGAACCAGGGTTTGGGGTTTCAAAACATCGATTATTTTCACCGTATTTCATTTCTTATACAATTATAATGCATACCATTGAGGATTCTTTGTATAGATGATCATAAACCGTGAAATAACAAAATTTCAAAAATAATTGTAAGTATTCCCTTTACCGTTTGTTAAAGTGTATAAGTGTTTCTCTTATGTTGTGTGGTTTTCGTTCATGCAATCGTAAAAGTGTTTGTTATTGGGTAAAACACCAAAGTTTGACTTCATAATCTGGTTAAGACACTTAATGAAGGTTATATACGTGTTATTCAATCTGCAAAACGTTGTTTTCGGTTTAACCCCTAGTTCCTCAGAATTTCCTCGGAATTTTCCGAGGGAATTCCAAGGAAAAGAATGTATAATCAAATCCCTAAATCGACAAGATCTATTCCGAGGAAAACCTATCTGCCCTCGGAATTTCCTCGGTATTTATATTTAAAAAAAAAAAAAAAGGTCGACGCTAGTCTGTTTCCGAGTCGTCAACACCAGATGAATCTGAATCTGGATCTTGGTGAAACTCTCCAATCACTGGTTCATCCTCTACGTGAACGGCGGCTTCCTCTCCGAAGACGGTTAAATCGACTACAAGGCCAACTCCCCTAAATCTTCTGCTGCACTTAAGTTGCCGGATGTGCTTGGTTGTAGTGGGTCTTCCAGCTCAGAACTTCCCTGAACTCGGCCTCTCGGGTTGAGTCTTGTAACAGTAACCCATGGATCATCTCTGTTCCTTACCCGGGGGTACTTGATATAACAAACCTGATCGGCCTGAGAAGCAAGAATGAAAGGATCATAATATTGCAGCTTCCGTCTCGAATTTACTGATGTAACACCAAATGCATCTGTTCTCACACCTCGATCTGGAGTGTTGTCGTGCCAATCACAATAGAAAACAGTACATCGCAATCCAACCATGCCCAAATACTTGATTTCCAAAATCTCATGTATGTGTCCGTAGTATACATCATCTCCTGATGCAGAACAAACACCAGCATCATAAGTCGTACTCGAACGTCTCCTCTTCTGAGTTGTGAATGCATATCCTCGAGTACAAAATCTCGGATATGACTTCATAACAAAGTTTGGTCCAACGACCATCTCGCGTATCAAATCGTCAAATGTTTCACCTCTGGCCAAACCAGCACTCACATAAGTAAACATCCATCCACCAAATTCTCTCTGCTTCATTTCTTCTAGTTCGTCCTCTGTGGCGTATCTATATTCGAACCGCTTTTCTGCCATGAAAATCCTCTCATATTAAAGAACATCTTCGCAGTTGGTGAGTAAATATGTTTGCAAATGACTGCGCTCCTGATCAGTAAGTCGACGGTCCTTTGGTTTTCCGCTAAGTCGTGCAACGTCTGTGTGAAAATGTCTGGAACCTTCCAATGATATGTTGCCCGTTCGCCTCTATCATCATGCCGAGCAGGTCTTCTGTTTTTGGTCTGAACTTCTGCTGGAAAGTAGTACTCGGCAAAGTTTGAAGTTTCTTCATTGATCATCTGTGCGACTATAGAACCTTCCACCCTACTTAAATTTTTCACCATCTTCTTCAAATGGAACATATACCGCTCATACAGATACATCCATCTATACTGCACAGACCACCAAGTTCCAATTCTCTTACCAGGTGAATAACAAGATGCTCCATAACATCAAAAAATGAGGGAGGAAATATCTTCTCAAGGTTGCACTGAATCACGGCTATGTTAGTCTTCAAATTTCAATACCTTCAAGAGTCACTGATCTTGTGCATAAATCGCGGAAGAAACACACCCTTATCCCTGCAATTGCTTCAAGACATTTCGTGGTAATAGTTCCTTGAAGGCAAACGGAAGGAGGCGCTGCATCATTACATGGCAATCATGGCTTTTCAAGCCAGTAAACTTTCCTTCCTTTCTGTCGATACAGTTACGCAAATTAGATGCGTAACCGTCTGGAAATTCCACATTGTTTGAAATCCAATCAAAGAACGCATCCTTTCCCGCTGCATCAAGTCGGTATATGGGAAAAGGAGCCCTACCATTCTCATCAACATGAAGTTCTGAACGAGCACATATATCGACTAAATCCAGTCTTGACTTCAAATTATCCTTTGTTTTACCTTGAACATTAAGGATCGTGTTCATGAGATTGTCAAAAAAGTTCTTCTCAATATGCATGACATCTAAATTATGCCTTAGTAGATGATCCTCCCAGTATGGCAGATCCCAAAAATTCTTTTTTTGTGCCAGTTATGTAGGTTTCCAACACCATCTACCGGAAAACGCTCATGTCCACCGACGTCTGGCGTCCTTTCTGCACCAAAATCTCTAAGTTGTGTCTTCAAATCTTCCCCACGAATTTCCGGAGGTGGACTGTCAAACACCCTCTTGTTCTTCGTAAACAAATTCCTACTTCTACGATATGGATGATCTGGTGGTAGAAATCTCCTGTGACAGTCAAACCAACACGTTTTCCTTCCGTGTTTTAGTTGGAAAGCATCAGTGTTATCTTGACAATATGGACATGATAGCCTTCCATGCGTTGTCCATCCAGATAACATACCATATGCTGGAAAATCACTTATTGTCCACATTAGTACTGCCCGCATTTGAAAGTTTTCTTATACGAAACATCGTATGTTTCAGCACCTTGAGCCCATAGTTGTTGCAACTCATATATTAGTGGCTGAAGAAACACATCAAGTGATCTCTTAGGATGCTCTGGTCCGGGAACGAGAATCGAGAGAAACAAAAAACTCTCGTCGCAAGCACAAGTTTGGGGTAGGTTGTATGGTGTAAGAATGACTGGCCATAGAGAATACTGTCTTCCACTCTTGCCAAACGGGCTGAAACCATCAGTACATAATCCAAGGTAGACATTTCTTCTCTCATACCCAAAGTCGGGATACTTTGATTGGAAATGCTTCCACGCTTTTGCATCTGAAGGATGTCTGATCTCACCATCTGTTGAGTGCTCTGCATGCCATTTCATTGGTTGCGCTGTGCGTTCAGACAGATACAGCCTCTGCAACCTTTCCGTCAAAGGCAAATACCACATCCTTTTATATGGTACTGGAACTCTTCCACTCGTATCTTTATAACGAGGCTTCCCACAAAATTTGCATGAAACCCGCTGTTCATCCGCCCTCCAATAAATCATGCAGTTGTCTCTGCATACATCTATTACCTGATACGATAAACCAAGACCAGCTACGAGTTTCTGAACCTCGTAGTATGAGCCAGGAGCTACATTATCTTCGGGTAGAATACCTTTTACATAATCAACAATCGCATCCACACAGTCTTCAGCCAAATTATAATCCGTCTTAATGCCCATCAATCTTGTAGCAGATGATAAAGCTGAATGACCATCTCTGCAACCTTCGTACAATGGTTGCTTTCCAGCATCCAACATATCATAAAATCTCCTAGCTTCGACATTGGGTAAATCTTCCCCTCTAAAATGATCATTTACCATCTGCTCAGTACCTACACCGTAATCTACATCCGTTCTAATTGGATTCTTCTAATCTAACCGCTGGCTGAGGTTCGCTAGTACTACCATGTTCATAATCAGTTTCCCCATGATGATACCAAATTTTGTAACTTCGTGTAAACCCACTCAATATAGATGAGTCCAAACATCCCACTGTTTAATAACTTTTTTATTTTTACAATTAGAACAAGGACATCTTAACATACCTGTTTTTGCTTCCGGTTGTCGGTGAACTAACCCCTTGAATTCGGTTATACCTTGTTGGTATTCTTCCGTAAGCAATCTCGTGTTCGGATCCAAATAAGGTCGATCGATCCAAGAACGAAAATAATTTGAAGAAGACATGTTTTTTATGAATCAAATTCGTGTGTAAGAGAGTGAGAGGGAGGATGAAGATATGGAGTGAATGAAGAGAAGAGGGGTGCTTGTATTTATAGTTGAAATCCTGCCGACAGACCGAGGAAATTCCGACGGAATTCCGATGCAAACGGCTAGTTTCGTCGGAATTTCCTCGGAATTTTTAAAATCTCCCAACGGCTCTCCAACGGTTCTCTAACGTCTATAATATTTCCTCGGAATTCATCGGTTTTTTCTGAGGAATACAATTTTCCTCGGTATTCGTCGGAATATTCCGACGAATGAATTTCCTCGGAATTCCGTCGGTATATTCCGAGGAAATTCCGAGGAAACCAAATTTTGTGTTTCCTCGGAATTTCCTCGGAAGTTCCTCGGTATATTCCGAGGAATTTATTTCCGTCGGAACGTCCGTCAGAATACCGCTGTTTTCTTGTAGTGTGTTACATGTCAGTAAACAATAACTTAAGCTAAATTTCCTTAAACATTTTAAACAAAAATCCAAAATGATACTATTTCAAATAAAGTGATGTAGAATGCATGTTAGTTATGAAAAACTATATTTATTCTATGATCACGCATCCTTATATTCTTCAAATCGAAATCACCTTTAACAAGCAATATAATATTGATATTTCTAAAAGAATTATAGCCACAATTATAAATAAACCTCGTCAACATAAGATTAGGAGTTTCATGTTTTTTTCCAAAGAGAAATATATTATATTCATTTCATACTTTTGATTCAATATACCTTCACAGGCGTAGCACAAACAATATCTCTCAGAGGCATATTTGTAGTGAATGGCGAAAAAACAAATTCAGCTTATATGTGAAATAATGAGCATTAACTTGTCTAAGAGCGTTGTCAATATTTTCTACCATTATGCTTTTACGAGGTAGTATTGTTATGTTGAGATAAGTCCTGGTTGAGATCCTAATAAATTAACACAAACTTCAACTTTTCTTCCTTACATTATTTATAACTTACTAGAAATTAGATATTGAGATAAATGGATAAACTTTGTCGATGATGAGACCAGAAAATTAGATATCGTATCTTGGCGGTTGTCAATGGTGAGTGGTAAATTAAGGTGAGACCAGAAAAATAATTAAAATAACTCGACTAACTGGTTTATTATGTTTGCATTTCTATGTAGATTTAGTTTGATTATTTTGTGAAAATTTTCCAATTAAATTGAATGTAAATTTGGTAGCTGGTACAAGTTTAATGCATGTTATAGCTACATTTTATGATCAAATAAATTAAATGAAACTAGGAGGAATTTTTTAATTATTTGAATACTAGATATTTAAAGTAAATAATTAAATTATTTATATAAAGCTGTTTTCAAATTTTAACCATATGATAAAATTGGCATGGGATTCATACTAAACTTAGAAAGCATATAAGTTATATATATGTTGTTGTATAAAATCGAAATAAGAAATTAAAATGACCAATAACTAATTACAAAGTTCTTCTAGTATTATTATAAATTAATAATCGATATTCAAAACCTAAATGTTATATATAGTTTATAGTAGACAAAAAAAATTTATAGTAGACAACAACCAATGTTTTTATTGTTATGTTAGCAATCAATTCTTAAGCTATTTGTTTTAGAGAGAACTTAAGTTATTTCTTCTTAAACTCTTTCAACAAGAATCCATCGATTTTAGATGATGATATTTATACTTTCCAAATAAAGTGATGTAGAATGCATGCTTGTTATAAAAAATAAATATATACTTTATAATATATCATCCATCATAAAGGAATAACCCATTCGTTGTACTTGTAGCTTATAAGAAGAGTAAGTTAGTAAGTGAAACTAAATTTCTGCATTAGATATTTAGAGAATCGCTTAATTTAAAATAAACAAAAATTTCAGTGAAAAAAAATACTAAAACATGCAATACCAAATATCTGAAATGTGTAAATTGATTTTCTTTTGCTCATTTAATTTCCATAAATATCTAGAGAATACTTTTTTATCAAAAAAAAATCTTGAGAATACTAAATTTTTCGTTTTATTTATATGGGAAATAATTTGTGATTGTCTTATTTTTACATCAATTGTTCTTGTCTTTATTATGATACTTTATAAAATAACTGGAAAATAAAATAATAGAATTTTTGGAGGTAGCTTATAGAATCCTATGCAGAAGCAGATGCGGATGATAGTGTAATAAACGGCAAGCGGGAATGGCAGGGCACGTGAATACATGCAGGAACTGGGTCCTCTTTATTTAATACTATTTCTTTATTTATGTCCCCATTTGTCTTCTAGGTTATATTCATCTGCTTCTCAGGTCCACCTATTTATGTTGCACCTCTCTCTCTTGTCGCTATTGTGTCATCACTTTTCCATTGGATCATGGAATACTATTAGGAGATACGTGCAAAGCCTTGCTTTCGTCTCTTTTTCTTTTTCTTCCTAACGTAGGTTTTACTGTTAATCTACTTTTCAAATACGTCACTTTATCTGCATTTTCATGAATCATTTTTCTCTTTTCTTTGTATACTAGTAAAAGTTACACTGGTTTGGGAGAACTATTCACAAGATGTAGACATGAGTTAACAAAATATAGGTTGACAAATTAAGTAAGAATGAAGGTGATGTAACAATAATTTGTACTGTACTGTCCGCCACCCGGGTTCGAGTCTTGGCCACAACGGATTTAACATCCTTTCCGTTGGGGCGCTGGACCCCTTTCGGGGGATAGTTGGGATTGTGGCTGCCCAGATACCAGAGTTATCAAAAAAAAAAAATAAAAAAAATAATAATAATAAGAGCTCAACCACGATCTCGCCTAGATCGCGGTTTCCATGTTTTCCAGGGTTTGCAAACTTATATTATTATCGTTAAGTCAGAAGAAGTTCTTTTTAACTTAACCGCGAACGTGCTACGCTAATAGCTTACACGTAGATGCAGATGTTTTTGTGCATCTAGTTCAAAATCCGATATAAAGAATGCTTTGTACCATGTTTTTAGTATTAACGTAGGCTGGTTCTAAGCTATAAAATAGGGTAATTAAAAAAGAACCTTCGTAGCTCTGGTAATCCGAAGAAAAGTGAGTGTTATAAGTTAGCTAATTTGCTAATTTGTTTGCGCAAAAGTAAAATGTTGGCTGGTATAAGAGGAGAGGTCCATCACCAAAACGCCTATAAACTATTTTGTGCCTTATTCTAAAGTACCTGGGGGTTACAAATACAGAGCCACTGAAGCCCATATATCATGTTGAGCTTTGAACAAGAACATAGAGAAAACAGATTGGGCCTCTTCTGAAAGCTAATATTATAGCACAGGCTGCGTTTGTGTTATGATATGAAGTTAGGAACACAGGTTTGTATTGTAACTCAATTTTGTTGTGAGTCGTACGAGAAAGTGAGCAACTGTACTCGAGGACGGCGATAAGCATGTTCACGTGATTTACCGGCTTGGAAACGATGGCTGAGAAAGGGTTTGGAAGGACAGTTGCGGTGACTTTTATAAGTACTTTTTTTGTTACTGAATACTTAATTAAAAGAGCTTAAAAGCCCAGTCCAAGAGAGGTTCATTACACAAAAGAGTTCCTGAGAGAAGCTTTTGCTAAAGCAGTCAGTCTCTTCGTTCTTTTCTTTCGAAATATGAAAGAAATCAATTGAAACAAATACATACAAGAGATTGTGGATGTCTTTGATGATCTCCAGCAGTTTTTTTCCTCTGTGTCTATTGATGAGTACTCCAATGAGCGTTAGATTGTCAGAGCAGATCCAGAGATGTGAGATCTTCTGACTTGCAGTCCAATAGCCCTTCCCTGATCGCCAACGCCTCAGCGACCAGCGGTGAGGTGACGAAGTCCTGAATCGAGGTGCCATTCCTTACTACCGTAGCCGGTGCTCCAGTGAGAACCCAAGCAAGTCCCACCCTAAGTCGATTCGCATCCCACGAGGCATCCGTCATGCAAACGGCGATCTGAGGATTGGATTGAGGAAGGTCTCTGGTTTTACTTATCTGAGGAATTGTGTGAGTCTTCTGAGCTTTAACTTTCGATCCTTGTGCTTCGTTCCACTCACGTGCTAAAGATATGCCTTTCATTGCTACATCTTCAGGTTGTGCTCTTTCTCTTTCAAAGATTAGTGAGTTACTGTCTTTCCAAATCGACCAACACACTCACGGTAATATACTGTTCAGTATTCCAGATGGTGGTAGACAGATCGCTGAGCGGAACCGGACCATTGCTGACTTGACGTTATATGTGGCAGCTATGTGAACTGCTTCTTTAAGAGGGATTTTGCTCCAAACCTTTTGCGCAAAAGGACACATGAAGAAGGTATGAATAGGAGACTCAAAACTCTTGCATCTTGGGCATTTCACATCTGAATTAATTTCCCTTCGTTATAGGTTCTCTCCCAAGGACAAGGCGTCTTGAGCTATCGACCAAAGGAACATTCTCATCTTGGGAGAACAGGAGGTTGCCATACATCCTTGATCTAATCGAATTCGTCAGTTGGGTGGTTCACATTGCGATTTTGAGTGGGGTTTACCATAGCATTGTACCCTGATCATGTAGTGTAAACCCCCGACCGGAGAGGTTGCTAAATGAAGCTATCCTCTGCCTCTTTTTGGCTGGGTTTGATGCATTGGATACGCTCAACAAACTCGAGTAAGAATCTTTCAATTCTTGTTTATTCCACTTGAGGTCATCAGTAAGCAAATCAGACACTCATAAGTCTAAAGCTTCTTCTTGAATAGGTCCAAAAGGTTTGATTTGCTCATCAAGGGACATCCAAGAGTCTTTCCACGCCGACGTTGATAAACCGTTGCCTATTGCCTTGCTTAGATTTTCTCAGAGCAAGTTTCTGTCGTGTAGAATTCCTCTCCAACCGTGTGAACAGACTGAAAGTAACTCCACTTCTAGAAAGCTCTGATTATGACAATATTTTCTTTTAGAACCCTTGCAAGGAGGCAATCTGGAACTGTTAAAATTCTCCACGCGATTTAGCTAGGAGAGCTTGATAAAATAGCTGAATGTCCCTGAATCCAAGTCCTCTCTCCCTCCGCTTTTGATTTAGTTAGCCTGTTCCACGCTACCCAACTCATCTTCCTCTTCTTGTCTGGTCCATCCCACCAGAACGAGTCTGGCCCCTTCCTATTCTTTTGCACATACTACCGGTAACTCAAAACATGACATCGTGTAGGTAGGTATGGCACTGAGAACAGCCTTCAACAACGTTAACTTTCCCGCTTTGGAGAGACACTGTGTAGAACCAACTAACAGCTCTTTGGCATATTCTATCAACAATGACTGTGAATAGATCTCGTTTCCTTCTCCCAAAGTGCTCTGGGACACCAAGGTACTTCCCTTCTCCTCCCTATTTTACTATTCCAAGAATTGTTTTTGCTTCTTCCTTCATCTCTGGAAGGGTTTATTAGAAAAAGTGATCGCTGATATGTCTTGCTTATCTGTTGATCTGATGCAACTTCATACTGAGATAGGATCTTCAAAGGACATGACAGAAGGTCAGAGTTGCAGCGCAGAAGAACATTGTGTCGTCCGCAAATAACAAGTGATTAACTCTAGGACAACCTCGCGCAATTTTAATCCTTTGTAGAGTTTCATCTTGTGTTGCATTGTTACATAAACATGATAGAACTTCCCCACATAGGATGAAAATGTATGGGGACAAAGAGTCTCCTTGTCTGATTCCTCTACTAGGTTTGACTAGACCATATACGTGATCGTTGATCAAGTATGAATAGGAAACCGTAGTGATACATTCCATAATCCACATCACCATTTACTGTGAAACTAGTCTTGTTAGTACTTGCTCCACGAAGTTCCACTCAATCCTATCATAGGCTTTATGACATATTTGTCTTAACAGCCATAGAGCAATGTTGTGTAGCTTGTGGTGTCTTTAGGTACCGCAAGACTTCATGAGTGATTAATACATTGTCTGTAATTGATCTTTCTGGGATAAAGGCTGACTGATTTTCAGAGATAATAGGTTTTACAACCTTTTTTAGCCTTAGCGAGAGCAACTTTGAGATGATCTTATAATAAATATTGCAGAGCACTAGAGCAGTTGGTCTGAAGTCTTCTGCTTTTTTTGCCTCCATGTTCTTTGGGATTAGTCTAACATAAATGTGATTTACTGATTTTGCTAGACTCCAGTGGAGAAGAATTGTTGGATCTCTTGGATGATAGCGGAACCCGTGATCTCTCAGTTAGATTAGAAAAAACGCTGAAAATTCGTATGATCCTGGTGCTTTATCAGGATGAATCGCAAAGGTCGCTTCCTTGATCTCCTTATTAGTGGGAATTTTAGTCAACATCTTTGAGATAACAAACTAAGTCCCACATTGTAGAATTAGATAAAAAGTGTCTAATATATAAAAAGGTGTACAACTCTAATTAGTACGAGGCCTTTTGGGATGAAAACCAAAAGTAAATCCATGCGGACCTGCCTTAGGCCCAAAATAGACAATATCGTACTAATCGGAGAATATAGAGTTAGACATGGGATTTAACAATTCCAACACATCTCATTCTGCTTCACCGTAATGCAGGGAACCAGGGTTTCATATACTACTTGAGATCCCTCAGAAGGTATGGATGTAAATAGAGATGAGTAGTAGTTACATATGACCTCTGATATGTGTTCTTCTTCATTGCATGGTAATCCATCTTCATCTTCTAGAATTGTTAACTTGTTTTTTTGTCTTGCGCCCTTTTATAAGTACCTAGCCAATCATATTATACACATACAACTTTCTCGTACGTAGCCTCACAAATACTCACAACAGAACATTTATTTTTTGTTAAATATTATAAACCGTAAAACACACATCTATTTTAATGAAACAAAGTATTAATATTTAACTTATTGACTTTTTAGTACATCCATGTAAGTATATTATATTCCAGTTCCAAATTTATCAGTTACAAGATATGAGCCCGTTGCGTTGCAACGGGTTTTGTGTGATGTTAATTTAATAAAAACCATAAAATAATAAATCATTTTATTATAGTATTATGATTATTTTTTTGCATATGTTGTTTGAGATTTATTTTATTATTAAGTTTTCATACATAAGTTCAAGTTAATATTTGTTTTATAACCATGGTGCATAGATGAGTTGTTATAAAATTTATACTTAGGATCAGAGAAAATATTATACATGAACATTTAAGGTGAACACAATCCAAAATAAGAAATGAAAAGAAAAAAGAAATGAAAGTTAAATACACCAATCGAATCAATGACAATATTATACATGTTCTTATGTACTTATTTCATGTTTATTAAATAAGTTTTAAAATTGTATTTTGCTTGATTTTTTAAAAAAAAAAAAAAATCTATTTCATAAATCTCCTTTTTATGTAAAATAACAAAATAAAACAAAATTAAATTAAACACTCTTTTATAATTTTGTTTAATATTTTAGAAAATGTAAATTATTCTCATGATATAACCTATTATAATTATCTTCTCTTTAGAATTTCAAAAAAAAATTCTTATTAATAATTTTTTTAGTTATTAATAAATATTTTTAAAATTACTATTTTTACAATTCGTATCAATACTAATTTCACACTTCTTTTGTTAATTAAATAATTTTAATATCAAATGAATTTTTACAATTCTCTTTTGGTTAGGACTTAAAAATATTATACAAATTTTTTTTTAAGATTTTTTTTATAGAAAAAGGAAAACAACTATCAAATATTTTTTCTATAGTTTTGTAAGATTTTAGAAAAGGAATTAATATTACATAATCTCTTACATTATATATTTTCTAGGATTTAAAAAATAAAATTCTATCAAATAACTATTTCTAGTTAATATTAACTATTTTAAAAAGTTTCAAATTTGAAAATTTGTTTTATCATTAAATTCTGTAGTAAAAATTACTATTAAATAAAATTTACAATTCTATCTGGTCATGATTTAAAAAAAAGGAAAATTTTTTAATTGGTTAAGATTAGAAAAAAAATTTCTTTTAAAAATTCTTTTATTTAAGATTTTAAGAAAAGAAGAAGTTATTTTCACATAATGGAAGTTTTATTAACACATTCACAATCTAATTTTTTAATTGACACATATCACAATCATATCAGATGAAATATTTGAAGTTATTTTTAGTTTATATTTTTAACAAAATTTATTAAAAAGTAAAGTTAGTTAATTATAAGAAAATAAGATTACTTTTACGTTTTTATTTTATTTAGACTTTTAAAAAGAAAATTAATTATTTTATTTCTTTTAGATTTTATACAACTATTTTATTTTTAATAGAAATTTCTGTTTAATTATTTATATATTTTGTGTTTATACATACAAACACATATTTATCATATTCACACATACTCATGTATGACAATAACATCAAAATTTAAAATTATGCTAGCATCATAAGATGTAATAAGGATAATAAAAGTTAAGTTGTATCAAGATATTAAAAGAAAATACTCAGGTAATACTTTTCATGTAAATGCTATTGTTTTTTGTAAAAATAATATGTGGAAACTTAAACCTAAATATAGATGTGAAATATTTGTAGCTACTTTTTGTCATATTTTTTACATACAATTATCTATTAAAGATGAAAGTTATTTACTTATAAAAAAATAATAAGAGTACTTTTACAAATTTATTTAGTTATGATTTAAAAAGTAATATTATTTATTTTAAAGTTAGTTTTTCTTCATGTTTCTATTAAATAATTCATTGTACTTGTAGGATTTTATAATTTGTTTTTGTTTAACATTTGTTTCTTAAAAAATACTGTTTATCTTTTATAATTCTCTGTCTTTAGTATCTTTTAAAACACATTATAATGAAAATAATAATAACAATAATAATAATAATAAGACTATTAAATAATATTTATAATTAATTTTTAAGAAAAATCGTTTTCATTATTTTAGTATATATATTTTTCATTATAATATAGTTTAATACATATCACATTTTTAAATATATAACTATCATGTGTCACAATCATGTTAATTAGCAATTTGAAAGACCAAGCTTAATATAATCTTTTATAATTATATTTCCATTAAATGTTTATAAAAGAAAATTTATATTAAATAAATTGTTTTCAAATCTATTTTTAGGATTTTGAAAAGGGAAATTTCTCAAACAATTATTACTAAATATTTTTTAAATCGTTTTTACTATTAAATAATTTTTAAAAGTATTTTTTAAAATTAATTTTTATTATCTTATCATATATATTTTTAATTATTATACATTTAAACACATGTCACAATATTGGATGGAAAATTATAATCAAATAATCTTTTGTAATAATCTTTTGATTAGGATTTTTAAAAAAAAGAAATTTTCTATAATACATATAAAAGATTTTTTTAATAAAATTCTTTTTTGTTGATATCTTAATATATATATTTTTAATTATGAGATACATTAACACATGTCACAATCTTAAATATATAATTGCCATGTGTCGCAATCATGTTAATTAGCAACTTTGAAGAACCAAACTTTATTGTTTCCAAATCTATTTTTTAGGATTTTGAAAAGGGAAAATTTCTCAAACAATTACTACTAAATATTTTTTTAAATCATTTTTTACTATTAAATAATTTTTAAAAGTATTTTTTAATTAATTTTTATTATCTTATTATATATATTTTTATTATTATACATTTAAATGCATGTCACAATATTGGAAGGAAAATTATAATCAAATAATCTTTTGTAATAATCTTTTGATTAGGATTTAAAAAAGGAAATTTTCTATAATACATATAATAAGATTTTTTATAAAAATTTTTTGTTAATATCTTAATATATATATTTTTAATTATGAGATACTGGAAGGAAAATTATAATCAAATAATCTTTTGTAATAATCTTTTGATTAGGATTTAAAAAAAAGGAAATTTTCTATAATACATATAATAAGATTTTTTAATAAAATTCGGTTTTGTTAATATCTTAATATATATTTTTTAATTATGAGATACATTAACACATGTCACAATCTTAAATATATAATTGCCATGTGTCGCGATCATGTTAATTAGCAAATTTGAAGAACCAAACTTTATATATAAGATAATTATGAGATAACATTATTGAAAAACAAATTAGGAAAGGGGTTAAGAAACCTAAGTCCTATTTTACTTGATAAAAAAGGTTCAATAGTATATAATTATATATAACAAACTCGGAATGCAATCCCTATTCGGTAGTAACCAGATTGAACACACACTGTATGACTTTTTCCTTCTACTTCTAACAAATCTGCAATAAATCTCTCTATATATAAACACCATCAAAAACATTTTTTAATTTCGTCTCAAACTAAAGAGATCAACAACATGGACATTGAATCCCTTTCACCACCTGTCCATCAAGAATCCAGAAAACAAGCCCTTCTCAGAGAAGAGAGGAGGATGGAGAGCTATCAAATACATCATTGGTTCGTGTGTAACTTTCTTGTTTTCTGATTTCTTAGGGTTTATTTTTATAGAATGTTAATTGATTGAACACGCCATTGGGCTTGTGAAGCAAACGAGTCGTTTGAGAAGCTGGCGTCCATGAGCTTGATAGGGAATCTATCGGTGTATCTCACGACAAAATACAATCTTGGTGGTGTTTTCTTGGTGAACATCATCAACATCTGGTTTGGTTCTTGCAACTTTCTTAGTATCCCAGGTGCTTTTGTCTCTGATGCTTACCTCGGAAGATTCTGGACTCTTCTCCTCGGTTCCATAGCTTCTTTCCTCGTAAATTACCTTCCCATCTCTTCATTTCAAGTAGGCATGTATCTAGACGTGTACAAGCACGATAAACCAAAAACAATGTTATGTAACATATATATGAATTCAATGTTATTGAAATCGCTAGGCGGTAACTAAGCGTTATAGGGAATTAGTGCTTAGGCAGGTGCCTGGTCACCGTAAGACTGATTTTAATAAAATTGTTTTAGAAAATGGTTTCGTTTATGATAGATCTGCCGGTCAATACCAATTTTTGTACCACTACATATGATTTTGAATCATGTACGACCAATGCTGATGGTAAATGTGGAGGCAAATAGTGATTGATCCTTTTTAATTTCACTTGATAGGGGATGGGAGTAATGGCTCTAACCGCGGCTATTCCGCGTTTAAGACCAGAGGCTTGCAACGATCCAACAAATTGTTCAAACCCACCCGCGAAGTGGCATCTCGCGGTTCTATTCTCTAGTCTAGGTTTACTAGCCATCGGGGCAGGAGCAATCAGACCATGCAACATCGCATTTGGAGCAGATCAATTCGATACAGGCACTAAAAGGGCAAAGCGCAGCTTGAAACATTCTTTAACTGGTGGTACTTCTCCTTCACCGTGGCTCTTGTCATTGCATTGACAGGGGTCGTATATATACAGACAACATTAGTTGGGTCATTGGTTTCGTGATCCCCACGGCCTGCCTTGCACTCTCTGTCACCACCTTGTCATCGGCCAACACACTTACATATGTCAAAAGCCTAAGGGCAGTGTGTTCGCAGACATGGTTAAGGTTATTGCCGCGGCTTCTAAGAAACGTAAGCTAAAATCTGGAGAAGGTGTATCATTCTATTTAGGCCCTTCCACTGATGGATCCTCCACCACTTTGATACAAACAGACAAAGGTTTGTAGTCGTGTACATTTAATCATTTTATTTGTTTTCGCGTTTACATGGTTATAGAATCTAAAAAACAATTATTTTGTCAGCTGAATCTAAAAACTTATAATATTCAATACCACTTTTTTAAGAAAAGATATAATTTTGTAAACTGGTTATTAAAATGGTTTTCTCTAAATCATTCCAGGGCTTTTAGTATATTTAGATTTTAGATTTTAGACAAAGCAAAGTTATTAATATAAAATTCATGTTATAATATGTTTTTTACTTTTAATATATTTTCATCTTTAATTATAATTGCGAGACGCAAATATATTGAGAAACATGAACAATCTATTGCTGGTTGACATGTGTTTTTGCAAACCACAAAACTGTTATAAAACATCTCCGAGTCATTCTTATTTTTGTCTTTATAATAGCATCTATGATAAAAAATATTTCAACATTTCACTTTTTTCTCAAATAGAGATTTATATATTTTTTCTTCTATATTAAGAAGATAAATAGGAATCTCTATTTTGACTCTGTATTTTAAAAATTGTTATTTAAAAAATACATTGGAGTAAACTATATTTTTATTATATAATATCACTATTTTAAAAGAAACAAACTAGCAGAATACATCAACGATGTCAAAAATCCGCTAAATTTTGGCAAAAAAAAATTCTGCCAATATTTTTTTGATGCTTTGGTATGACAGATTAGGATTTTTGACAAAGCAGCAGTGATAACTGATCCGAACGAGTTAAACGACGAAGGTAAGACGAAAAACAACTGGAGACTATGCAGTCTCCAGCAGGTGAAGAACCTCAAATGCGTGACCGCTGTTTTACCGGTTTGGGTCACAGGAATCGCGTGCTTCATGCTGACCGACCAACAGAACATCTACGGGATCCTACAAGCGATACAGATGGAAAAACGTTCGGACATAACTTCAACGTTCCAGCAGGATGGATGAATCTTGTCTCAATGATCACTCTCGCCATCTGGATCTCGCTATACGAATGCGTCATCCTACCAATAGCGAGACAAATTACAGGACGTAAGCAACGGTTAACGATGAAACAAAGGATCCAGATAGGTATCGTTATGGGGATAGCTTGCATGATCGTGGCGGGTTTCTTGGAAAAGGACAGAAGAGCGTCTGCTCTAAAGAACGGTTCGTTCGTGTCTCCTGTCTCGATAGTGATGTTGCTTCCTCAGTTCGTGCTTGCGGGTTTAACCGAAGCGTTTTCAGCTGTGGCTTTGATGGAGTTTTTGACGGTTAAGATGCCTGAGCATATGAGAGCCGTCGCTGGAGCTATCTTCTTTTTAAGCTCGTCGGTTGCGAGTTACATATGCACGCTTCTTATAATGTGATTGATAAGGTAACACGTGAGGAAGGGCATTCGTGGTTAGGTGATAAAGACTTGAACAAGAACAGGCTCGAGAACTATTTTTTCATAATAGGAGGCATTCAAGTCGTGAATCTGATCTATTTTAGGTTCTTTGCTTCCAGGTTGTCACTGAGAAGGAGAAGGATAATAGAGATTTTTAGTCTAGTGGTTGATCACAATTTCATCTTTCTTTTACTAGTTTAGAGGGTTACATTTTTGTTTTTATTTGTTTAATCAATTTATCTGTACCGTGGCTTGTTTCCTTTGACATATGTTGAAAGGGTTTTTGGTGTTTTAAAGAGTTTTATAGTTTTGAAATTCTAATGTTATTGGTTTATAGATTCGGTAAAGTTTGGTTTCCATTGCCTTTTTGATGATATTATTCAAATTTTCTATTGTTAAATTTTTTTTATCAATGATTTAGTAATTTTATTGAACTCTAGGATTGTACTAATAATCAATTTAATATGCCTTCGTAAGAGCTAGACTTATTTTTTAGAAAGTGAGTTTTATGTAAAGCCATCTGTATAAGAGCTAAGACTAATTGTTTTGCTATATACCCACTTTCTAATTATGATTCGTGATATTTAGCGTTATGTGTACATGCGAGACAAAGGAGAGAAGGATAACAGGGCATGTTGATTTTGGTTTTAAGAAGCAAATACGTCTGCAGTATTTATTACAAACGAAGAGAAAACTCCATCGTTGTAAACAGTACTGGTGGTAAATATATCACACAGTGTTTGTAAAGCTACGTGCATAATGGCACTTGACTCAACTAATGTCATATGGAAAAATCATAACAAAACTTCATATAATCATAACTGTAGATAATATAATGAATCATGATTTCTAAAAGACTATAATCCAAAGTAGAAAATGTTTTATATGATAAATTACAGTAAGAAAACAAAGTGGGGTCCAGTCTCTTATTGTAGACCGGGCCGGATACTCGGTTCCACGTGCGATTGGGTTTTAACCGGGACCACTATTCTGAGTAAAACCGGTGGACACCTGGTAAGCATCGGATGCACTTCTTTGATAGTTTTTTAATCGAAACGTTCACTTTTGTTTTAAACATTTAAATATGAGAACATCGTACCAACCTGTCTGCTGTTTGGAATTCCTATTTGTGTTTATCGAAAGAGGTTTGATCTTCTCTGATATCTGAATCCTAAGGATAATTAATTAATTTTTTGTTGTTTTTATCGCTAATAATTATCTGTATTGTTGTATGATAATGTGAAATTTTGCGATTCCACATTAAAAGAAAATAAAAAAGCAGACTTTTTAAATATCACGTGAAGAAATCCAATCCCAAAGGCCAAAACTGCTTGCTGTGCATGTTTTCTTGTTTTTTTTCTTTTGAATAGATCCATTTTAGGTTTAGGTTTTATTTTGTTATACCACATTGTCTAAGCACATTTGTTTATTACGGATTTGAATTTTGATTGTAAACATCTAAACCTATCCAAGTTCCACTATCTGGAAGCCTATGCATATATAAAAAATAATGTACGTATAAAATGTAAAATCTTTGTTAACATAGTGTATGTCTAACACATATTGGAGTTTTTTTCTTAAGAATCAGAAATTTTCATCAAACATTTTCAAGAAAATATCACTGGTCCATCAAGGCATACTAAAATTCAATATTCTATAAAGTACATCCAAAACGAGATTTCAATTTGAGTAAAGGCATATTCAAACAGTTACTTTCAAAAGTAAATAGTTTGCGAACTACAAATTAAACATTACACTTTAAGCTTTGTCACATATTAGAAAGTTGTACATTTGAAAACATGTGAGAAATTTGATAACTGTATATACTTTACATGTTTTGATAATATTTCCAAATTTATCGTTCAATTATTTACTAAAATGAATATTATATTTAATCTTCAAAATATCATTTGGTCATGACTCATATGACTATTATACCATTACCATTTGCGTATAGATTAAATGACAGCTAAGTTTGCATAGTCTGTGTTCGTGAAGCATTATTCTCTGGGTTGGGCCGAAATTTCTGATGTTGAACCTATCTTAAGAGCCAATTAGCCAATATTCTATACACCGTTTTGTCAAATAGTCATAGTTTAATTCTTTGATGTTCTACCTTAGATCATCGTAAGAAAGCTTTATGCCGAATGAATAATCCACGGAAAAGGTAGAATTAAAAATTTAGGAGGTGACTCGCGCTAGGTGACCTTGAAAGTGAAAAAAACAGTGAATGCATTGCTCATGACAAGGAAACCAATAGTAAGCAATTAATGAGAAATCATGTCATATGGCTATGAACATAAATTTTGGGACTACAATAACTATCAACGACCAATCAGTAATGATATTAGCGGTTAGGAATATCTGGAATTGATTGAGAAGCATACATGTACAAAATTGCGATTACTAGTATATGGATTTGTTTTTAGCAATGAGACGCGTTAGTAATTAGTACTAGAGATTGACCCGCACGCCCGTGCGGGTGTTAATTTTTACTTTCTTATAAATCGATATTTTATTTTATGATTAGTATTATATATTTTATATGTATCATAATATAATTAATTGCATAAATACTTTTAGATTTCTATACATCATAATCGAACCTGAATCAAATAGAGTAATATGATTACTTTTGGTTATTTGGTTATTTTTAGTTTAATTTGAATTCAACATACCCGAATTGAATCTGTTAATATTCTTACTTTTCATACAAATATCCGTACCGGCGTCAAATACATTAGTTTTTGGATATTTGTAGGTTTGTATATATCAAGACTGAATTCATCTGGACCCGATTCGAAACACACATGAAAATTTATAATACCGAAATGAAGTCTAGTTTCAAAACTCAAAAAGCATGATAACCCACAGAAATAACTCGTAGCTGAATAGTTATCCGAATGTCCATGTCTAACCGATACATAAGTAAATAAAAAAAATTGTTAACCATTTTGAATTCTTATCACAAATAGAGTGGTTTCATTCAAATATGTCGAATTATTATAGTTAATATGTAAATATCCTGACAAAATATTATAGTAAATATAATTAATGAGATAGTTAAAAAGTGAGAAAATGAATGTAAAAGATAAAATAAAAAAATTGAAAACAAATAAGTTTTGTTTTTCATGTCACTATTATATATCATATATATGTCATCATATAATTAATCATATTTTTATGTACCATAATATAAGTAATCATATAATTAATATTATTTTATACATACCATCATAAAATAATCACATATATTATATTTATAAACTTAATATGAAATATAAAAACCATAATTTAAGTTGGTGTTTTTAATTAAGTTATGTATTGTATTTTTCTTATATATAGTGAAAATATTTTTTAAATGGTTATTGGAAAATATTTAGTAAATTTCTTAAAGTATATATATATTTGAATCAATTATTTATATAAATTAATTTTAAATTATTATTTTGATTTGAATTTTGTATAGAAATAATTAAAATTGAGAAAAATGAATGTAAAAGATAAATAAAAATTGAAAACAAATAAATTTTGTTTTGTACTTCTGTAATAAATGATATTAACTTATTTAGTAAATATAATAGATGAAGAGTTAGAATTGATTAACAATATAATAAAAATCTTTTAAAAATCAATTAAGATAAGCAAGTATTTTTCTACTGCTATCCATGTTTCCAAACAATTCTCATTTATACTACTATCCATGTTTCCAAACAATTCTCATTTATACTATTATCCAAGTTTCCAAACAACTCTCAAATGTACTTCATTTTTAATAATATAGATAATCACATATATTATATTTATAAACTTAATATGAAATATAAAAACCATAATTTAAGTTGGTGTTTTTAATTAAGTTATGTATTATTTTTTTTCTTATATATAGTGAAAATTTTTTAAATGGTTATTGGAAAATATTTTAGTAAATTTTCTTAAAGTATATATATATTTGAATCAATTATTTATATAAATTAATTTTAAATTATTATTTTGATTTGAATTTTGTATAGAAATAATTAAAATTGAGAAAATGAATGTAAAGATAAAATAAAATTGAAAACAAATAAATTTTGTTTTGTACTTCTGTAATAAATGATATTAACTTATTTAGTAAATATAATAGATGAAGAGTTAGAATTGATTAAGATAAAATAAAAATTGAAAACAAATAAATTTTGTTTTGTACTTCTGTAATAAATGATATTAACTTATTTAGTAAATCTTTTAAAAAATCAATTAAGATAAGCAAGTATTATTTTCTACTGCTATCCATGTTTCCAAACAATTCTCATTTATACTACTATCCATGTTTCCAAACAATTCTCATTTATACTATTATCCAAGTTTCCAAACAACTCTCAAATGTACTTCAGTTTTAATAATATATATATATCACATGACTAACCATAAAGTACCCATATACATACACACATTCATGTCAATCTATAAATCAGATTCATATCTAATCACGGAAATAAAATAAGCATCGACAAATGTTCCCTAAAACCTCAACCATCATCACATGGAAAAGAAATGATTAATCTATCATCTAAAGTCTAGCTGAGTTATACACACGAGCCCTAACTGTATGGGATGACCCTCAAGCTGATGGTTATAATTTAAATCAAATTAAAACTCCAAAAACATAAAAGGATCAAACACTTTAGCGTGAACAATCATAACATATCTTGTTCACACAACTAAAAGAGCAACAACAGCATATATGTAGATAATGCAGATAACAATAGATTGTTGACCAAAAAAAAAGATAAGACAATAGATTATACAAATAGAGAAGCGAATACGGAACAATACAATACATAAAAAGTAGAGAAATTTATATAATATGATCATACTATTGCACCCGAGTAATTAGCCATCACAGACTGACCTTGCTGTGGCTGCTGTTGCTGCAGCGGTAGAGGCGGCTGCGTCTGCGATAGCGTTTGCGTTCTCTGCCTGTTAACTCTCTTCCTCTTCTTCTCATAGCTAACACACCGCGAGCTTTGGCCTGGAAGTCTCTGACTTCACGGAGGTATAACCTGACGGCGCGTGAGGCGAAGGGTTAGCCTCGGGAGGGCCACCGTTCTCCTCGTAGGCGGCACGGAGGCGGCCGATGAGGGCGTCTAGTGAGCCCCAAGCTTGTCTAAGAGGGCAAGGGCAAGGCGCGGGAGGGTTAGGAGGCCAAAGAAGGCACAGTTTTGGTGGTGAACCTTTGTTTTACCGAATTGGTCGAGGTAGCGGAGGAACTCGAGCACGTGTGCGCGCGCTGCACGAGGGGAGAGAGAGCGGAGGACGGTGGTTCCGGAGGTACTGGCAGAAGGTGTTCCAGTCACGGCGTTTCTGATTCTCGTACCGGCTTGGGGAAGGAGGTGTTAATTGTGCTGAGGTATAGCAGGGGCGTCCCTGAGGAGAGCCATTTGAAACATGGGCCTGGGGCCCCCATTATTAAAAGGCCCCTATTTTAAAAAAAAATATTTGTTTTTTTTGAAACATTAAAAAAATATTTATATGTATTAATAATAAAATCGAACAACAGAATTTAGTGGGACTTACATAAAATAAATCTTTTCTCTTCCCATTTTACAGTTTTCTTAGCTTTTTGTTTGAGAATTAGTTTTTTTTTTCTGTTTGCTTAAAAAAAATTCTTGCTCACGAATTTTAAAATTTCAGTTATGTTAGAAGGGCCCCCATTTTTCATTTGTTTAGAGCCCCACTTTTTCCAGGACCGCCCCTGGGTAATAGGGTTCTTGTTTGCTTGGTGAGAGATCAGTTCCATTGCTTAATCTTGTTTTGAGTTTGGTAAGAAGAGGATGAAATCTGATCTAGGGTTTTGCTTTTCTTATAATGATCGAGATTAGGGTTTTTAGATCATTAATTAAAACCAAACAGAGAGAAAGAGGGACTTAACTGGTTGTCATGGTGAAAATGGTACTATAAAAGGGATAGATTCAACTTTGGCAGATCAAATCAAACAAACAAATATGAACAGAAATGGTGAGGCAAAGGGAGAATAAACTGAAAAAAGGAGAGAGAGAGAAGTGAAGTTTATTGCTGCCTGTAGAAGATGAGAAGATATATAGTGGAAGCTATCAAAAGTGGGATTCTTTTCTCTATTTTATTATTTTCTAGCTTTTCTAATTTAGGAGACGGTGGATTCATAAAATCACACTTGTCTAGACTCAACGAGTGTAATTTCAAGACTGAAGAGCACAAGGTCATTTAAAGAGAGAGGGAGAGAGAGGCTAAGCAGATGAGTACAATATTGTAGAGAGAGAAGAAGAAGAAGGGGGACTGAGTGTTACACAGCGTAGAAAAGAGTAATTTCATTGCCGAAGAGAGAGAAAGAGAGTGTGACCAATGGCAATGGGTCAAGTGGGGAACTTGAAGTTGAACATTGACATGACATGAGGAGGAATAGTCTGTGTTCCTTGCCTGCAATTTGCAGCGACATTTTTCAATGTTTTATTTTAAAAATTACTTTATGCGTTACGTTGCGTTTATATACTTTTGTTTTCGCATTATTCGTGTTCCCTTCCTTCACTTTATTTTTTACTTTAAAAATGACTTCATTAACATATATTATCTTTTCTTTTTCCGGAAATCATGGATTAAACTCAGAATAGTACTTTTTAAGACCTAGTCGTTTCCTAAGATTAAATTCCTGAGTGAGGAAAACAAACACATCAAGTAATTAAACTCGTGTTTTGTTTGCTTCAAGTCGAGTAAAGTTTTTTTTCAACAAAAAAAAGTCTAGTTAAGTTTTTATGTGTACAGCTTCATCACAATGGTAAAAGCATGCCAGTTGAGCAGCGGTATTAGTGATCGTGGCAATAACTCCGACAGTAATTCTAGCACCAAACTATTCAGACCAAGTTTAAAAGATTTTGTCTAAGAAATTTATATCATACAATGTTTGAACTATAATAAAATTGAATAAAACGATCGCTAAAGGGAAGAAGTTTTTTTTTTTTGAAAACTCTAAAGGGAAGAAGTTGAGTCTTCAGATGTTTATTTGAACGCACCGTTTGTCTCTCTTCTACAGGACCTTATCTCGTGTGAATGTTTGTTCAACCTTCATTTTCGTCATAACTGTTTTGTCGTCCCTTCGTTTTCGTCATACTATAGCTGACAGATTAATGTACAAATTCAATTTAACCTAATAAAAACAGCCAGAATCAAGTGTATCTAACAGATGAGTTTTTTTTTTGGAAAATGATATCATCATCCAACACAAGTTTAGCATTTATGAGATTAGAGAGGGAAGATAACAAAAAACATCGAATTATCAATAGATAAAGTACCTAATCATAACAATAATGTGTAGCATCAAACATAGGCGCCTTTTAAAGGAGAGTAGAGCCACACGGAATGGCGCGTGATAAATTACGCGTTTGGAATCCATCATTGTCAGTGGAAAGCAAGAAACAGTAGTTTGATTTGGCACCAACATCACACTTATTGATCTGAATACAATCTCCTTTGATCTCGATTCACTGTATGTGATTTTTTGGCGAATCATATATTTCCAGGTATATATGCTTCTAGACCGTGTGTTTATTGTGGTGTCAACCTATTTAGTTACTTTTTACAAAACCTTAATATATGGACGAGGGCATTCGGTTATTTCCAGTTCAGCTTCGGCTTGAGAAAGAGATACTTCAAATTTGGTTAAAGTTTTAACTACCAACTACAATAAACAAATCAACATGGTCGATTAACTAAAGGTTTAGTGGTTCTACCCCAGCTGGAAGTGCGATTTAAAAAAAGAAAGATGTTAATTATTGCATACATATGGTACGAAAACACTAACCTCACCAATAGACCACTAGATTAAGATGGATTCCACATTCTATATACTTTTAAGCCTCTAACCTCACCAATAGAAGTATTGTATAGTACTTATTTTAGTCCCTAAGAGCATGTCCATCGGAGCTCCTTACGCGGAGGTACTTAAAAAAAGGGAAGAAAATAAATCAAAATTGAAATAAAACAGAGGACCGCTACTTAAATTGGTATTTTTGGGTTTGGTAAGGATCCCTACGTGGCGCGCTACTACTGGACCACACCTTAATGTGTCTCTCTCCTTCGTCGGTCTTTCTCCCCCCCCCCCCCCCCCCCCCCCCGAAATCAGTTTTGTTTCTCTTCATCTTCGAAAGGCGATCTCTCGCGACTGCTTCCATCTCCGTCAATTCGCCGTCGATTCTCCATCTCTTATAACATTTAAAAAAAAAAATTCATTTGCTTCTTTCTTTCCGAGTGTAGAAGAACAAGTTTGAAGCTCTTTTATTTGTTTAAAAAAAAATTATTTTTTAAGTACGCCAATGAGTTCTACCAATGGAGGATGAAAAAATTAAATAGATTCATAGAGGTTCTAAACCTTTCAAATCACTAAATAAAACATTATTTAATTTAAGTACCCATTAGGGGTCCTAATGGATGGAGATGGTCTAACTATCCAACTAGTTTTTGACCTTTTACATAGATTTTACCTTTTCTTGACACCCAATGACCCAAAAAGGAGATTTTACCATTTTCTGTAACCAATCTTTCCCTAAATCACGAAACACATGTATTATATTTTGAGATCTCCATATATGATAATAGAGAGAGAACATCGTAAGGGGGACGGAGTTCCAGCATTTGGAAACGAAAGCCCTATCAGTACCATACTACCATGGATCCATATAGGGTTAAGCTTTTAAGACCTTTTTTTGGTTAACCAAGACTATTTATTCTTTAATATTCATCTAAAACTTCAAAATTGTCGTTCCCATTTGTAGCAAAATACACTTGTTCCATATTTGGCAAAACAGTAGTAGTATCGTCTCTTCACATGCACTTATGATTCCCTTCCTCCCTTCATGTTTCTCTCCCAGGGTGCACTCATCACTTGTTTATAATTTTTTGTCTATTAATTAACTAGCTTACATCTTTTTATGTTAAAGAAATTATCAAAATTTCCCCAGCGAAGGTACACATCCCATACTCTATGCAAACTTGACACTTATGTCCATTATGAGAATGAATTATGTATAAGTACCAATATAGTACTAAATATATATAGCTATAGAAGGAATCATCTATAACCGAAACGATTTTCTTAAAATCTTATCTATACTGTTTAATTATTTTAATCAGTTAAAATTTGTCTAATTTGGTTTAAATTAATTTAAATTAATATAAATTAGTCTAAACGAGTTAATAAAGAATATCAGAGTGAATTGTAACTAATTTAGTTATATCATATTTACTGTATATAAACAGGTGATGGTATTTTTCTCTAATTTTGTTTCTAAGTATAAATTCACACGTTTTCTGATTTTTTATATTTTTATATTTTATCAAAGTAAACTTTTAATTAAACACAACATTTTAAATTATGTAAAATAAAATAAGATACATAATAAATAAACATAAAATTAATAATGCTTAGATTCTGATCACTAGATGTTAGGTCTATCCAAATCGCTTCATCTAGTGATTTCTTTAACAATGATAACATTTCATCTCTTTTCAAAAAAATAAAAATAAATACATTTCATCGTCGTACATTAAAGAATTAAATACACATGTAAGTTTTTTATAAATAATTTAATACACATGTAAGTATATATATACGTGCGTAATGTATATTATAAATTTAAAGAAGTGAAGGAAGCAACGAACTGCGTATGACAGGCGAGAATAGATGTTACGCGCAGGCGTAACAAAACACGACCTATCTGCACGACAATTAAGTAAGGTAGCACAATATTGTTGACAAACAAAAAGGTAAAGAGATATCAAAAGAAACTTGTTAACATCCTATCATTTTCTTAAAGATTCTTTGTTTTTTTTTCAGCTCCACCGTTTCTACAAATTGGTACTATAAGTTACCACTTTTCAAATATTTTTGTGTCATAGTTTGTCCATAAATATGTTTTGGTCTATCAAACTTGTTAATTTAAATCAACACCGAAAAACCTGTCTCTGAATTATTTGTCAGTACATCACACGTTAGTACAACTGTAACGCTTATAGTAGGCATATAGATCATGTACTTGCCATTTAAGGTGTTAAGCTTTGATAGATCATATAGATCATATCAAACATGGTTTTTAAAAACTTTTGATTCTATTAATTTTTTTATTGTATTAATATATTTTTTATGTTTCTTTTTAGTGTAAACACTCTTACCAGAATCCCAATGGACTTGATAAAGGGATCAATCAAAATAACTCAGAAACTCTAACCTTACCCAAACCAAACTCAACCCGTGTAGAAGTTCAACAAATGGAAGACAAAACCATAAAAAGATTCTAGAAGCCACACCATCAAACCCCAAAGAAGAACCGCCGCAAAAAAAATAAAACTCTTGAGCCACCACCACTATCAAAAGCTAAGAAGATATAGACGATATTTTCCAGCCACCAACAACGAGCAGGAACCAAAATGGAGAGAAGCCCCGAACCGGCACCGCCTACAAACCACAACCCGATCTGAGAAAGCAACCTAAGATTGCCACATCATCAACGTTAAAATGAGACTAATCTTACTCTACTCCATGCGACAAAAAGCAGAGAAAGAGGGAGAAAGGACTACTCTCGGAGGAAGGGGAGATGTCGGGAAACTTCCAAAGAGAGGCAAATATATTGTCCCCAAATAGATTTATTTACCGAAAGCTACATCCGACCTCCACCGGCTAGCCTACACGCCATCGCCCCAGACTCAACTTCATGGACATCACCGCTTCACTACACCAAGCTTCAAACCGGACTTTAAAACAAAGATGACAAACAGGAAAAAAGGGAAATGGCCACCGCCACTCGTCCTCGTCATCATCGTCACCAAAAAATGAAAACAGGAAACAGAAAAATCACCGTCACCAAAACAACACTAAGGTGCTGTTCATTTAATTTGTCCATCTGTCATCATCCATTCAGATGATCCATTTAGATAATTTAGTTAATTGATTCATATGGATGTTATTCAGACGGTTCGTTTCTCCGTCCAAATCGTTCATCTAAATGAATATGTATTCGTTTGTTCTTCTCTATTTTCATCTAGATGAGTTTAGTAAGCAAATGACTTATATACCATTGTTGATTTAAAATATTTTACTTTTTTTAACTATATTGATTTTTATTAATAAATCAAAATAAAATTATTTTTAAATATGATTTTGTGGGAAATATAATTTAGCGGTTTTAGAGAAAAACATAATTTTTTGGTTTTCTTGGAAAAGTAAATTTTGCGGTTTTTGCGAGAAAATGTGATTTATGGTCTTGACGGAAAACATGATTTCACGGTTTGGCGAGAAAATGCATTTTTGCGGTCTTGGCAAAAATGCGTTTTGTGGTTCTACAGAAAATGTGTTTTGCAGTTTTGGTGAAAAAATATATTTTTGCGGTTTTGGCGGAAGAATACGTTTTGCAGTTTTGGTGGGAACAA
The DNA here is from genome assembly GCF_020379485.1 of Brassica napus. Taxonomy (NCBI): domain Eukaryota; kingdom Viridiplantae; phylum Streptophyta; class Magnoliopsida; order Brassicales; family Brassicaceae; genus Brassica; species Brassica napus. The sequence continues at coordinate 39,105 of NW_026015714.1, forward strand.
GCATTTTTGTTGTTTTGGTGGGAAAAATCCAATGCGTTTTTGCGGTTTTGGCGGGAAATGTGTTTTGAGATTTTAGCGGAAAAGGGAGTTTTTTTGTGTTTTGGTAGGAAAAAAACATTTTTTTTGTTTTTTCGGCAAAAATTATGTTTTTGTGGTATTAGTGAAAAATGTGTCTTTTGCAGTTTTGGTGGAAATGTATTTTTTTTCTGTTTTGACAGTAAAGTGCATTTTTGTGTGTTTTGGTGAAAAATATATCTAAACTTTAATATAATATTTATTAGAAAAAAAGTAAATTTGTTACTGTTATTTGGATAGGTTCATTTACATCCAGATGCACCACCGATTAAACATATCTCAATGAACCATCTAGATAAATTTTATTTTAGCCTAAAAATTTGAAACTCATATTAATGGGTAATTCAAATGATTTGTAATTTTAAGCCTAAACGAACAACTTATCTCCATTTAAATAGATCATTTTTAGATGGTGAAACAAACATGCCTCAAAACGTCGCCGTGCAAACAACCTCACTCAGGAAAGACCGAAGTCAAAGACGACAGCGGAGAGGCGGAAGCAAGAGAAGCGGATAGGACTAACTTTTTTGGTTGGTAACTATTTTTGTTTGGATAGAAGTGAGAATGTTTTCTCTCTCTACTTCGCCTTCTTATATATTCAAAACATGTCATGGGCAAGTTTTTAAAGACAAATGGCAAGAAGTACAGGTTCTGGCAGAACAGAAGTGTTCAGGTTCTGGCAGAACAGAAGTGTTGATTTATATTCTATGAACGTGGTAGATCTACAATTTGATTTTTTTATAAGAGATAGGGTAAGAATAAGTTATTCATATTATAACATTCATGTGCTATGCAAAAACATAAACAAAGAAGTGATAGTAGTAATTATCCATGCAGTGTCCAATTATAATCAAAGATGAGAAAAAAAATATTCTTGATAGTTAATATTGGATATGATCAATTATTTGTTAAATCCGGGATAAGAATATATTTTTTTTGCTAAGAATGTTAATATCATTAACTAGTAATGAAATAGATTACAAGAAACTTGAATCAAAAAGCTTTAAAAAGCTAGTTTAGTTGAACAAACCGCAAAAAGTTAAAAAAACTTGTAGAACATAATAGGACTAATCTAGTGAACAAAATTAATGCTAAGACTAAAGATGTGTTGCTTTGCACTATACACTTGAAGAGTTGTGATGGCTGAACCACCTTAAGCTGGAACCTGCAAATGAAATCATTATGTCTCAAAGAAGACTGATAACCAGAGGCCCCTTGGGTGGGAGGCTGCAATTGCATTAGCCAGAAGAGGTGACCAAGTCTGCATCAGCCCATACCACTACAAACTCCAGAAATCACCAACAGCAAGCCTTGAGAGACTCTTGAGCTTCACGGTGTGGAAGCAGGCGGTAGGGAAACTACATAAACCGGCCACAAACCAAGTCGGAAGACTCGACGAGACTTAAAAGAAAGACAGCTAACATCTTTGGGCAGCCATAAAACAATCAAATGATTCTTAGGACAGTGAGAGGCAGAGCTCTCAAATCAGGCGAGAGCTACGGCGAAGGTGAGACGCCACGGCGGCTAAGATTGCTCAATCAAAAGCTAAGCTGCATCCACCTCCCAATGTTCTATGAAGTATGTACATATATTACATAAACCCATCAAGAGCTTATTGAAACGTGTAAAAAAACTGACTTATGCTGAATGTGGATAGTAAAATAACATAGTTACATACGGGATCCTCCGAATGATATTTGAGTATATACTAGCAAAAATGTCATATAGACACATATAACTGATCATAAGAACTAACACTATATCGATACTAGAAAGTCAAATCTTCAGTAGACGTCTATCCTTTTTGGAGATTTGAACTCCCTTCTTCAGATGGTGAAACAGAAAACATCCATCACTCACTCATTTCCGGTCAACGGACTAACTATTGGCGGGAAAATCATATCAAGAAAGGAATATGCGATAACCGATCCGGTTTAAACCCGGTTCAAAAATCTAATTTAATATAAATACCGCGTCTTATCTCTTTCCATCATCATCTTCTTCCTCTGCGACTCTGTTCTCACCACACACACACACAACCACCATGCTTTCCCTCACCGCAACCACTCTCAAACCCTCAATCCTCTCCCTTTTCACCAAACCCAAACCCAACGGGCTATCTCCCCACCCAATTACCCGACGTTAACCCTTCACCCTTCACCGTCAGCGCCAGCTTAATCCCCGCTTCGAACCGCCAAGCCCCAGCAAAACAGAACCTTTACCAACCTTTCCGCCCTCCACCGTCCCCAATCCCTCCAAAGTTCCGATCTTTAGACACCGCCGGGAAAATCGAGGTCCTCGCCGACCGCATGGGCCTCTGGTTCGAGTACGCCCCCCTCATCTCCTCCCTCTACACCGAAGGCTTCACCCCTCCCACCATCGAGGAGCTCACCGGAATCTCCGGCGTCGAGCAGAACTGCCTCATCGTCGGGGCTCAGGTCCGCGACTCCATAGTCCAGTCCAACGCTAAACCCGAGCTCATCGCCGCGTTCGAGACCGGAGGCTCGGAGCTTCTCTACGAGATCCGTCGTCTCAGCACGGTTCAGCGTGTTGCCGCCGCTGAGTACATCGTCGAGCACGGGTTCGATACCAAGGAGCGCACGATCTCGCTAGAGCTATTAAGGATTACCCTCACCGCCGCGGAGACAAAGGGTGGAGGAGTTTGATTACAATCTGCCTGGGGATTGTCTGTCTTTCATGTTGTATAGGAAGAGCAGAGAGCATAGGAGCCCCTCTGAGCTTAGGACGACGCTGCTTGAGCAGGCGCTTGAGGTTGCTGTGACTGAGAAAGCCAAGAAAGCTGTGGGGAGGGAGTTGCATGGATACAGCGATGAGGAGAGGGCTAAGGAAGAGGAGGTTAAGATCATTCGCGTTCCAGTGGTGAGGCTGAAGTTCGGGGAAGTGGCGGGAGCGAGTTCGGTTGTGTGTTACCGGTGTGCGAAGCTGAGGAAGGGGTGGGGAAGATTAGCGAAGCTCCGATGGAGTTTGAGTCGGGTGGGGAGTTTGGTGTTGTGGAGGCTGAGAAGGAATGGAGGAGATGGGTGGTTTTACCGGGTTGGGATCCGGTTGTGGCGGTTAGGAGAGGAGGTGTGGCGGTTTCGTTTAGGGATGATAGGAAAGTGTTGCCGTGGAACGGGAAAGAGGAGGCGGTAATGGTGGTGATGGATAGGGAGAAGAAGACGGTGGAGGCTGAGGATGGGTACTATTTGGTTGTGACTGGAGATGGGATGAAGTTGGAGAGAGGTTCGGTTGTGAAGGAGAGAGAGTGGAGGAGTGTTTAGGGATGGTTGTTTTGGTGGTGAGGCCGCCTAGAGATGATGATGATGAGTGGCAGATAAACGATGATGAGTGGGACTAAGAAGGATAAAATATTTGAGAATACTAGTGTTACCAAGTAACTTCCATTAAAACTATACTCCATGTTTTTGGCAAATATGTAATTCTTGGTTCGGTTGCGTATCAGATATGTTATTATGTTTTTCTGAACTTTCAGCCTCTGTTTAAATAAGAATCTGCATGTGATTCTCACCGTAGTTTAGACTTGAAGCTACATTTTTTGTGTAGCTAAGAATAAGTAGGTGGTGATTAGAGATAAACATTGCAGCTTCTACTTGCTTGATATGGCTGATACAAGTATGAGCTGGTCAATATTTCTTACACGGTCAATAAGTGTAAGATAGTTCTGGTTAGTGTAATCAAGCCGATCCTTTTAGATCATAGACTCTGTTAGGAGAGTGTCTATGAGCGTATGAAACGTTTGAGCATAGTCAGGCCATTTTGATTCTCTGCAGTAACAAGGGGACGTTCCTGCCTCCATCTTACCAGCAAGTACTGTTGAAGTATATGTAAGCAGCTCTTCATGGTCAACACTTGAAGAGAATGCCTGCACAGGATTCCTGAATAAAGACATTGTGGTTCTCCCAGTTTAGGGATTTTTGCTCCCTTGCCTTTGCTTACTTTTATTTTTCATTGATTTAATGGCAAACATTATATATAGAACCGTTTGAAAAGAGACTTTCTTATAAATTCTCACAAGAGAAAGAAAAGGAACTAAACAAGTATAACTTAACCCCAAAAAAAAACTGATTATATGAAAAAAAAACAAAAAAAAAGGATGAAGTGAAACAGAATCCAGAAAAAAGATGTCAAAGTTTACTATAATATTACAGTGAACCAAGAAAACGAAAAAGCATCACAGTCTAGTTTTGCCTCTCTGCCATTGCAATGAAATATCCTTGGGACATTGTATATATGATTGATTCATCTCAACTTCACTTTCCATCATAACCTCTACACACCTTCAGAACTAGTGTACTAAGCTGCCATTTACTCATAGTCCCCATTTTCTGATGACCCATTTCCTCTCATTCCTGACCAACATCACAATAGTCCAAACACACAAAAACAGTCTTACTAAAGCTAAAAGCATTGCTAAAAAGGAAAAAAAAATTCAAATGAAAATAAACGTGGTTAGCTTTCTTATTACCTGACAAATCGTAACCAGCACCGCCCCATTCAGAAGCCTGGCATGTGACATGTGCATGCCCTGAGGTGGTTGCATCATGAAATGTTTCCACCACCACCCAATGCGCCACCACTAGTCATAGTATGATGCTCATTGTTTAGATTTCTTCCGGAAGATTCCATACTTGGATGATAGACATGCATAGATTCTGTGCCGCCAGAAGGAGAAGGCAATAAGCTTCCACTTCCTGAAGCATCATCTCCTTTCACATCATTCCTCATCCTTCTTTTTCTCTAGCTGAATGTCCCCCACAATCACCTGCAAAGGGAAACCAAAGACTATCTTATCAAACGTAGAAATAATCAATGAAATTTCTTTTCTAAATTCAGTATCTGGTATTAATTTAGAGGCATAAGACAAGAGGAAAGGTACCTGAACTGGACCAGCTTTGAGGAGTCCCCCACTCTTCCACCGATGATCTGACCATCTGAACCAGATAAACAAATGCTAAGGCCACCAGTTTTCCCACCGTGTTCGCTCCGAATATAAGATCCACTCAGTGAGAGGATCTCGTACTGACCCTGAATACAAGTTCGTAATTCTTAACAAGTTAATAAAAGTATATGCAAATCTCACGCATGTGTGTAAGAATCTTTAGCTGTAATGGAAGTTTGATTGTAACAAACCGGTATTAACTTCTCAAACACACATATTGCACTTGACACGAGGTGAAATACAATAGTCCCTAAAAGAGACCAGTTTTATAGGCTCTAAGATACAGTGAACAGAGAATTAATTCATCATCAGCTCAGAGAATTAAGATAGCCCTTCCCAAAGTCCATCCTTTTTGTAGGAACAAGAGAATCACCTGATAAGATACACTGGTTCCTGTCGCGATGTGAGACAAGGATGCACTAGAGATGGCGCCAGATGCAGAAAGGATGCATATCTCATGCTTGCTTTGCTCAGCGAAAAGTATAATTTCTGAGCCACATCCTATCAATAATCCAGTTTGTAATACCATCAGTGAAACAGCAGAATACCTTATGAACGAGCTCTATAGCAAACCCTGAAGCTGGATTGCGTTTAAAACCAAATCATAATATCAAACCAGGCCTTCAAATTAGTACCATAGAACAACACTCACCTCACAGGAGTTATACTAACAATGTGTGGAGTAAAACTTTGCCCAGTTTTCCTGCAACAAGAAACAAAAAAACTAATATGAAACTCAAAAAACAACAACAACAACAACAAGAGAACACCACTCTAGAAGGTAAACTGGTAATCAAAGTGATCTTAGAAACTGATTTGAATAAGTCAACAACAAGAGCAGATCAATGTTATTGCAAAACTGAAATGATGTGTACTGCCACAAGCTCAAATGTAAACAAGGCAGCAAAATAATACAATATAAGAAAACAAGAATCTACCAATTCTTCAATGTTTATGGAAGCAAAGAGAGTGTTTATGGAAACACAAGAATATAAGAAGAGCTTTATTACCAAAACTAAAGCTATTTACTTCGCAGATCAAACCCTAGGAAGGAGAATCTAAACTAGATTATCACATAGAACTCGAGCAATTTTACGATTCAAGATCAATCTCACCATAAAGTTCATTACTTTACACAAAAGCCAAAAGGGTTTTCAAAGAGAGAGACTTTACGCACCGACATAGCCCGAGAGGCCTTTCTCGACCCGGATTTTAGACGGAGGAGGCGATACGCCGGCGGCGGCGGCTTGCTCCCTCCTCTCTCTAGCGGAGGAATTGCTCGCGGAGGACGCCAGTTTTCTTAGCGGCCAGGGCCTGAGCAGCGTATCGTACTTCCTGGGACGGCCCTCTCTTCCTCTTGACGGGATTCAATCGGAGCCGTGACGGCGGAGGAGGGACGGAGTGAGGGTAGACAGGAGAGAGGAGGAAGATCCATCGTTCGACGACGTGGTGGGGATGTCAGATTACCATTGTTGGTGGAGGTGGTTGGCGGTGCGGCGGAGACGGTGGGGGATTGTGGTGGTGGAAAGGATGGTAGTAGGAGAAGTGAGATGGTGATGGTGATGCTGCTGCTGCTGCTGCTGCTGCTGCTGGTGGTGCCTTTCGTTAGGTTCCATTGCTTTTTTAGATAAGAGAGGAAGAAAAAAATAAAAATTGTATTTTTTTTCTTTTCTTTTCTTCTCTAATTTTTTTTTTCTTTTAGGGTTTTTATGCTTTACAGATTTTTTTATTCTTTCTATAAACGAAAAGTTGTCGTGTTGTCGTCTTCTTCTGGGGTTTGATGTGTTCTCAGCCGTTGGATTGTACTTTTGACTTCATTTGTTGACTTTTTGTGTGTTTCTTCTTTTTTTGTTAAGTTTATTAATTAGGGGTAAGCTGATCTTATCATTATATCTTCTTTAATTCTTCTACTTTGTCATTTCCAGTAGGCCTACCAGGCTACCACCACCACCCTACGGATAGGGTGGCTGGACCATTTCTTGTTTGGTTCATTTCGACTCACTCAATTCAGATTTGGAGGTACAAAAAAAGTGTGTGGACTGTGAAGGGGTTGTAACATCATACTAACTTTGTGATCAAGCAAGCGGTCATAACCAGTGGCTCTAATGGTTTAGTGTATCGTGTATTACACTTTTGACGCCTCGATAAGATTTTATCTTAAAAGATCTTTTTAGTTTTCATAAGTATTTTATACCTTTGTTTTCAAAATAAAGATTTTATCTTATAAGATCTTTTTGGTTTTTACAAGTATTGTTACAATGTAATCCTTCGTTTTCAAAATAAGATTTTTTTTTATAATATTCACACATATTCAAAATATAATGAATGTTTATAATTATATTTATTATGTATTTTTACTATGCACTTTCAACAGCTATCAAATAATTTGGCATGATTAGTTCAATTGTGGTTGTAAAATTTACCTGTAAAATTTTAGTCGTAATTAATTGGTTGTAAAAGTGTTATTGTAGATTTTTTTATAAAGGTTTTTGATGTATTCAAATTTGTTGTACCAGTAAGCCATAGGTTTTAGATATTCTAAATAAAATAAACTAGATTCTAACCCGCACATCCGTGCCGGTAAAAATTTCATATAGATATTAAATATATATTATTTTGTATATAATAATTTATGATAATATATTGCTGTCATTTTAAAAATAAATTAATAGATGATATATAGTTCTAAATATTAAAATTTAACATATGTAACAATTTTATTTTTTGTAAAAATTATTATTTTATTTATGAATAATAATCATTTTAAAAGGTGAATGATATTTTAGTCACGTTAAAACGGTGAATGATATTTTTATTATTTTATATTAATGAAAGTATTTTTCAAAATATATTGGTTACCAATTCAACATAATTTTAATATGTTTGCACAAAAACATAATTTTAATATGTAATTCTTATTAATACTTATATTTTAATATAATGTAGAATCTACTTATAAATTTATAAAATTACCATATAATTTCATTATTTTGTTTATAATAAAAATTTAATTAAAATTAATTTATAATCATATTATACTACTAATTGTGAAATTAATAAGTGTATTAATTAAAGAATATTTAACTTTTAACAAGATTTTGTTAGATTTTTTTTCAACAGATTTTGTTATTCCTAAAACTAAAGTTAATTTTAGTTTAAATAGATTTGTTATTAATATCCTTATAATTATTTAGAAATGATACATTAAATAAACTAATGTAAACTAAAAAAATTATTTGATATATGAACATAGACTTCCAGTATGACTATTTTGTAGTAGATAAAAATGGTAATTATCTTTTAATAGAGAAGATATTTTAATATTAATTCATATTTACGTCTATTTTTATATAATATAGACATAATTATAAATTTATAAAAGGTTAGCATATAATTTTATTTATCTTTGTTTTTATAATAATTTGTATTTAAAATTACGTAAATAAATTTTTATTACTAATTACAAAATTATTTAATTTATTAATTAAAAGCAATATTTAAAAAATTAATTAGATTTTGTCAGATTTTTTCAACATTTTTAATTTAATATCTTTATAATTATTAAAATTTTAGAATCTTATATATTCATATTTATGTAAATAATTAATATATATGTAATCAAGGAAATAAACCTCTTATGACTTTTTTGTGGTAGATAAAAGTGGTACTTCTCTTTAATAGAGAAGATATGTGAAATGTGTGATGTATATATAAAGTATTATTTTTACCGATTAAAATAATTTATTTTTTTATTTTTTATAAATTGTCAATATTTACTGTTATTTAAATGTGATATGTAATAATATTTTTGTCATTTAAAATTTTCATAATTAAAACATCCAAATTAATTAAAATATTATAGATATTTTTAGTATGATTATCTAATTTATTTGATATTATAGATTATTTATTTTATAGATTCTATAGTTTATACAAAATGTAATTTTTGCATAAAATACATCAGAAAAATTTTTCTTTATTTTTTTTTATTGTGGCTTTAAAGTACAGATAAATATAATTTGTAAAAATTAATAGAAACTTGTTGTAGATTTAACTTTTAAAGATAAATTACAACATGATTGGTAAATTTAATGCTTTAAAAATAAATAAATCTAAAGTAGAGAGATAACCCAACCAATCATCTCCTTGAAATATTTTCAATTTGTTTTAAAGTGTACAAAATCGTAAAACAAAAAAGTTTAAAGTTGTGATTTGTGAAAGCACCTAACCAACTTAAATCACATTAATAGATATAGGGTTTAGTTATTAAATTCAACTGTGTTCAACACCTAACATAATCTACTTTAAGCAAACCTTATGGTTTAGGATTACAGCGGATACCAGACGAAGATTTAGTCATTTAATTATCTTGTTAATGTCTTTAGACTCTTACCGAGACAATATATAGTATGATCTACTAAGCAATGCACACCCGCAAGAGTTCTTGACTCTAAATGGCTTTTAGTTTTTAGAGCCATTAGTTCTAAGAGAGCTAATACGCAATGGATAGAGACTTGTTCACTATTT